>NC_133771.1:19399995-19426117 GCF_003597395.2 Chelonoidis abingdonii
GGGGGCGCCCTGCTGACCCACCGAGTGTTGCTAGGGTAAAAGTCTTCCGACGAACGTGCACGCGGCGCGCACATACCTAACTGGAATGGATATGAGCAATCACTCGAAGAAGAATTTCCTTTTACTCTCCTTAACATCTCTAATATATCTAGTTTCATTCATTACAATGTTTTCTCTATTTATTTAATGCAGCTCATGTTACTAAAGAACAGCTCCCCTTCCCCCAACTATAGGGATTCTTTGGAAAACTAGCTGCACAGTCCTGTCATTCAGTTAACTGATTTAACTAACTTTTTCTACATTCGTATTCTATGACATATCAAATGTTTGAGGTTGGGTTTTGGAGAACCTGCTTTCTCTCTGTATACTAAAGCAACCACAAGAATCCAATGTTTACACTAGGATAAAATGCCTGGAGTTAAGAGGAATACAAGAGTACAAGAGGTACAGTATTCTTTCATAAGGGTAACTTCAAGACTTTGGTTTAAAGGCATAATAATCCCTCTGTGTTGCTCATTATGTTTGCTAAATAGTCTTTAAAAAAATAACAGTTCTAGGGCCTGCCTATACTGTGTATATTTGTACAGATATAGCTATACTGAAGCAGAGACACGGTGCAAATGCACTCTTAGTGTAGCCAGTGGAGTGAATCCACATTGAGGGTTTGCTCATGTATCATTACGCTGGTGTTGCTACACTGATGGAAATATCCACAGAGCACTCATTCCTTAGCTGGTTCAAAATCTTGGATCATAACCTTTTGTAGTGAGTAACACACTGGTTTCCAACTCCTGATATTTACAAAAAAGTTCCTAGCGTGGGTGGGTTAATGACAATTTACAGCTTTTTCCATTAGCCTGGGAAGCAACAACTCATCTATGAAGAATCTTTTGGGTGAAATTCTCATATTCTCCTACTCCCGTTGTTTTGGCCTAGAAAGTACAAACATGAGTTAATGAGGGAGATAGTGAACAGCAGTGGGGTGCTGTCTTCCAAGTTTAGCTGGTTATTCAAAAGCTATGTTTTTTTGTTTTTAAAGGAGAATAGGCAGTGAAGTTTTACTAATGATGAATGTTTATGAAGGATCACACACTTCTCTAGCTTACAGGACTGTAAGGAGGATTAGTTTAGAATGCTTTGAATGTGTAAAGTACTATATTATTAGACAGTCCGAGGTGTAAATAATATATGAATATTCCTTGACCTTCAGAGGAAAGAAAAAGTTAGTTTATTACAAACAAACTATGCATGTAAATAAGCAATAAAAGCCACTAAGTCAAGAGTACACTGACAATACAGAGAATTATATCCGAGCTGCCTCTCTCCTTTTACAGCTTCCAATTTTACAAAATTTGAGTTTTGTGCTCTTCATTCAACATGTGAAACAATGGCATGGGCTTTAAACAGAAGTGACAGAATAGGAAAAATGAACTGTGAGGTCCAGGTACAGCCTTTAATGGGAAAAAACCTCATTCACAATATGTTCCGAATGATTAATTCAGTTCAGATGTTCATCGACACTTCTTGGAACCTATTTTATAGCTTTCATTGATGACCACTAGCACAATAAGCGCCTAACATTTGACTTTTCACATATGCTTCAAAACAACAAAAGTATGAGAGAACTGCCTGTAGAAAGAGTAGTGAGTGAACTCAGACCTAAAGATCCTCCCTTGGTTATCCAAAGAAAGAAAAACAAATTTGTTCTGAAAAATGTAAAAGAAGTGGAAAATTTGATGTGAAACTACTCAAATTAAAAACAGGCAATTTTATTTTATACTTCTATGAAGCTCTCCATTTCCACTCAGTGTAATTACAGATACCTCACTACTTACAAATCGCCTCACACATTGCATAAAGGAATACAATTTTTGGCTGTCCAAATTACAAGAGACCGTAATGCACAAAGGCAATAAACACAGATTTACCAGCAATCAGATAACACTTATCGTAAACAATGGCTTTTGCTATTTATTATATTTGAAACAGGTTCAGCTACTAAGTCTTAAAAGATTTGGTTATTCTTGTTTTTTTGTGGAGTTTCCAGCAGTTGGCTGCGGCAAGATAAAGTATTTAACCAGAAGAGTTTCAAAAAATCGGGCCAATTTTGCATTAAACAGATAATATAAATGGCCACGCACTAACACCGAGCTTTGCAGAGAGAAATGTTCAGCTTGTGGAATTCCTTGTCCAACTCCCCACAACCTCTACAGGTTTACAACCTCTAACACCCTTTGCTTCCTCTTTTTGCCAATTTTTCTTGAATACTAAATACCATAGCATCTATATCATCCCCAGTGCACAGCATGAACACCAAGATGGGTTGCACTGATACCAATACCCGTCACGCGTCATTGCTCAGAGCTGGTTTCAGATCTTGCCACCAGTTATAACGAAGACTGTGGACAGAACTGTGAAGCATTCCAGGGCAGAAGTGGTTGACTTTAATGAGTTGCTAGGCCAACATCACTTCCGGCCTCACGCCCAGAAAGGACAGACAAGTTCTCACACAGTATACTGCAAAAGAATTCACAGAACGTGCTACAGACCATAGGATCTGCCCCTAGACGTCAGTGCTACATGAGAGTCAGTGTGGTGCCAGTGTGGACACGGGGCATTGCAGCAACTTGAGTGTTAATTTGCAACATGGCCACTCTAGCTTATGCTAGGGTAATACAAGAGAAATGACTTGAGTGTGGATCACTCAAGTTAACTGAAGTGAAGATGAATCCAGAGTGCACCTTAGAGACTGGGAGGGGAGAAGCAGTCAGTACTCTTCAGAGTCAGAAACCACATAGCAACAGATCCATGACCCTTGTCCCACTCCTGCCCTCCTAGCTCTAGGATCTCCTGTGGATCAGGGCTCCATGGCACAAAGGAGGCAAATAATCTCTGCACACATACTGCAAATCCATAACAGTTCTGCAGCAAAAAATAATAATTAATAAAAAAAATACCCTTCTCCTCAGTCACAGAGAGTCAAGAGGGCCTCCTCAGTGACCCATGGTTAGTTCCCATGAAATTAGTGACAGTTTTACTATTATATCAGTGGCCTAAGATTTGGTCATAATGAAGTTGCAGCAGACCTGATATAGATATATCCATATCTCCTAGCAGGTCTGCTGATTATATAAATAAATAAATAAAAACAGAGAGAGAGAGAGAGAGAAAATCTGGTAAAGTGATATTTTTCTACCTACAGCTCCTTGATTTTAAATATCTTTAGCAGTTATATTTTTTCAGAAAAAAGGAAAACTCGAAGAACATACTGTAGATTGTTTTTTTTTGCCAAACAGGTTAATGGAATGTTAAGATTCAGAATTTAAATGCACTTGTCAGGAAACACAAAATTGTAATTCCCATAACAATTGTAATGAACCCTTTGCACATATGCAGAATTTTATACTGCTGTACATGGTGAGAAATTTATGCCTTCCTATATATGCGTTATGACAGAATTACAGTTACATTGGGAACCATAACTTTGAATTTCCTGCCTTTTGTATATTAAATTCACAACCGTAATGTTGCATTAACAGTTTTTTACACTGAATTCCCCTGGTTCAAAATAAAGGAGGGAAGACAGCAAGTGATCAGACATTGAAATAACTGCACTTGAGTTCTGCTGTGTTTCTATGTACAATTTTACTAACATTGGTTATTTATCTGATTCTTACACTTACCTTCATCGTTAGGAATACACATATGTTTATTTCAGTCTTTATTTGTATGTAACATGCTCAGACCCAGCAGTACATATAAATGTAGCCTGGCACATCACAAATTTAGAAAGAGAGAGAGAACAAGTCAATAAACCAGAGGTTAGGGCACCCATCTAGGAAGTGGGAGACTCAGTCTCCCTTCCCCTGCTTCCCCCTGTCATTTAGCAGCTCTTCTATTTTGTGCTTAAACAAGGTCCCGTAGACTGAGGAACCATGCTAACCATTACCACATTGACACTGTTGTTTCAAGCAGGGTTCTAGCACTGTTTCCTTACTAAACTGGACAGAGGTATTATTGGCTGAGAGCCACATTAGAACAGGGTTATAAAGTCACACTATAGGCTATCTATGGTCCCATCTAGGGTACTGAATGCTACAATATAGGATGGCCCAATTTACAACACGAGAGTTCCCGACACGTTTAAACATCTGCCAGAAAGAACGATGTTTTAAACTACCATACTGTAACAAGGTCTTGCAACATGGTAGCTTTCTACTGTGTAGACATAAGAGGGGTATTCTTAGGTATGGTTTGGCTAGTAGCCTTTAAATATCTTTGTCAGAATTGATCAGGGAAACCACACTCACATCCTATTACCAACACCTACGTTTAAATTACTTTCATTAATAGAAAAAGGAAGATATATACTGTGTAAGTATTTTTATAACATTTTTTGTTGTTCTGTTATGAAAGCCCTTCTTTAAGGCCGCTATTAGACACTTACGGTTACATTAACAGTAACTAAACACAATTAGAAGTTAGTAAAGCTAAGGAAACAATCCCGTTAAACAAAATCTACTAAATAAAAGCAAAATGTGCTAAAACCAAACCAAACCTCTAGTCTGATCTGCTCTCCGTGCCACACATCCATACAGAATCAGCAGTCCCCAGGGAGGACAGAATTCCTTGAAGTAAAAAAACAGACCATTGCTATCTATTCAGACCAGAGACTTCAGCTACAATGGTCCATACACTAACATATCAGAAGAAAGACTCCAAAGTTCAGTTCTGTGGCAGTCTAGCTGAGTAAATGAGTGGTGACACTTATGGAAGGTTTTTTCCCTCCCCAGTCTGTTTAGATTTATACAATTTTAGGTCACAATATTTAACCTACCCAACAATGGAAGTCTAGACATTAATACAGTATGCATCACTGCATTGTCTGGTGTTGTATGGTACTATATACAAATGTTAACTAAAATAATCACTGAGTGTAATCTGGGCACAGAATTGTTCAGCTGAAGTTGCAACAACTGTATCAGTAGATTAAGTTCCCAATATGATAACATGGCCTCAACTTTCCTGTCCAAAATTAGAATAAATGCATTGAGGACAGTTTTTATCTGTTCAGTGTAAGGCTTTCTGCCTTTCTTTATGCACAGTTTTATCTGTAATTATAGTTTCCACAAGTGGAGATGTTTTCCTTATGCCCAACAATCCACAGTGATGTTTAAAGTGATAAATACACAGTCACATGTGGTATTCTGTCTAGTATGACAGTTTTTTCTTAACCCAGAATAGGAGCCAGAGACAGAAAGAGAAAAATTGCCTCCAATCATATTGTTACACTGTGCACAGTTTATGGCTGGCATGCATCCAGCTTGTGCTGTGATAAGAAATGTGTAATCCTATTATGCAGAGAAGAGTCAGAACGTACAAACAGATCTCGGAAATGGGTACCTCTCCTGTAAGATTACTCGTTTTCACCATAATAGTTCTGCAAGTAGGTCTAGACAGTAAGGCTTTGCTATTTTCCCTGCTGTTAGGTGACAGCCAGCTGTCAGAATAATTCACAACACATGAGCTGGTATTGCTGCAGCAGACAAAATGCAGTACAATTACTTACAAGTGCAATGTTAATTAAAACAATAACTACTAGCCATAGTAGAGTGGTATGAGACGAGTGTATTGTGCTGCATAAAAGACAGCCAGGTTTGGGAATGAGATGTCTGGCAGTTTTACCACCTTGCAATGCGAGGTCATCAGAACTCACAAGCTAGGCAGGGTTGAGCTGGGCTAGTTCTTTAAAAACAGAAGAGCTTAATTGTGCACTTAGGTGCTACAGGAGTTCATCCTGGTGGCTCTCTGGATTGCATTCTTCCTTTTGAGGCAATGCTGAACCAGTTTTAGGAGCCATTGAAAGCATAGTCTTTGCACATCAGATGTAAAACCAAGGTTCTGTACAGATATCCCCTGGCATGTCTGTAAGATTAGGGGGTGCCACATCTGATTTTGCAGGGTAAATTAAGAACTCTGGATAATTCCATTCTGCTTAACAATTTCTTCTTCAGCTTTTTCCTCACTTCCTGAAACAAACTGATGTATATCATCATCGTGGCTCTGATTCAAGAAACCACTTACACACATCCTTAACTTTGTGCACATGTCTAACTCCTAAACTGACTCTGTTCAGCCAAGTGCACTCCTGGAAGAGGATGCATTCCTAATTCAGGGTTTACGTGCTGAAAAATTGCTGCATTCTACGCCACAAGAGACTGTACTTTAATTGTGTGTGATATGATTTGGGGGAATCTGTGTACAGCTTATGGATTCTGGTTGATACTGTGGACTCTCTGTCTGTGTCAGATGGCAAACTCCATTTTGAATGTAGAACTGATTTGCCTTTTCTGCTGTCTTTTGTCTCCACGTTAAGCTAAAACTTACTGGAGGTTAAAGGAGAAATTTCTGCACCTAGCACAGGGCTAACAATGGAGGGTTATAATTTTTGACAATTGTCCATTCAAATGAGACAACCTTAGGCAAAGAGACGGCTGCCACCAACAGCACAAGCAATTCTAAAGTCTGGACTCACCTGACAAGGCTGATGAGAGGATCACCTGACAAAGGGGACAGGAGATTATAAAGGAGAAGATCTCTCACTTGCATTCTGGAGACAGAACAGAAGGCACTGACTGCAAGGGTCTGAGATGAGAGTCCACAGACACATGCATGGACACACACCCAGAGAGAGACACCTGCATGCACTCTAACTCACACCATGACTTGGAGGAGAAGTGAAGAGCTACTGAAACCTTTGCAAAGCCTGTCTGTGTATTTTGTACTACACCTACCATGTACGCCTGAAGAGGTGACCTGTACACCCAGAGTGCTCACAGCATTAGAGCTCTGGAAGAAGGTGTGCTGAAGCTCTAGGCAACTTTGGGGGAGTCAGCAGTAGTTTCAGAGTGTAGGCAGGAGGAATGCCAAGTCTCAATCTTCATAAAGGGATGCTAAAACAGAGGATCTGCACCCTGAGAATGTGTTTAGAAACCCAAAGCCAGACACAGCGCCTGGGATCAGCTCAGATTCAGGAAGTTTAAAACACACGTGGTCTAGTGAGGAGGGTACCAAACACAACAGCCTGGTGAGTGTCCAGCTGTAGTAGCTTTTTTAGGGCTGTGTAATACCTGTATTTTAGTGGGAAGTGACGCGACATCACTATCAATGGAATGTTGAGAGCCTTAGACCATTGACAGAGAGTCCTTTAAGTTCCTCAGATGAAAGGGACTAAAAAGGGCAAAATATCCAAGCCACCAATGCTCAGACAAGGGTCACCGATGTGTCACATTGGAGTGAAAGACAGCAAATGAGGGCAAATGCTTTTATGAGGATACTTTCTTCTAGCCCATCTCTAGGAGCAGAATTCACAGATAGGAGGTTTGATATTTCAAGGATAGTATGGGAATCAGAGGAGAGGAATAAAAAGGGATACCTTACGCAGTTCTGGAATGAAGAGGATCTGTAATTTAAAAATAATCAACGCGTGCGCCTGCACACACACAATTTTTATAAATATTTATAAATATTAGAATTGGAAAAAATACAGAGAAGGGCAACAACAATAATAATATATATATGTATTTTTTTTGAGATGGGGTGACCAGACCTGCATGTACTATTCAAGGTGTGGACATACCATGATATAGTGGCATTATGATATTTACTGTCTTATCTACCCTGTTCCCAATGGTTCTTAACATTGTTAGCTTTTTTGACTGCCACTGTATGCTGAGCAGATGTTTTCAGAGAACCATCCATAATGACTCCTAAATCTCTTTATTGGGTGGTAACAACTGGATTATTTCCAAAGTGCATTACTTTACACTTCTCAACATTGAATTTCATCTGCCATTTTGTTGTACAGTCAGGTGAGATCCCTCTGTAACTTTTTGCAGTCAGCTTTGGACTTAAATATCTTGAGTAATTTTGTACCATCTGCAAACTTTGCCACCTCACTATTCACCCCCTTTAGCCGGATAATTTATGAATATGTTCAACAGCACAAGTCCCAGTTCAGATTGTTGGGGAACCCTGCTATTTACCTCTTTCCATTGTGAAAACTGACCATTTATTCCTACCCTTTGTTTTCTATATTTTAAATGAGCTAGTGATCCATACAAGGACCTTCCCTCTTATCCCATGACTCCTTAATTTGCTTAAGAGCCCTTGCTGTGGGACCTTGTCAAAGGCTTTCCAAAAGTCCAAGTTCAGTATATCAACTGGATCACCCTT
The DNA here is from genome assembly GCF_003597395.2 of Chelonoidis abingdonii. NCBI lineage: Eukaryota > Metazoa > Chordata > Testudines > Testudinidae > Chelonoidis > Chelonoidis abingdonii. The sequence continues at coordinate 19,408,231 of NC_133771.1, forward strand.
GTCCACATCATTACTGACACCCTCAAAAGAATTCTAATAGATTAGTGAGGCAAGATTTCCCATTACAAAAGCCATGTTGACTCTTCCCCAACATATCAAGCTCATCTTCGTGTCTGATAAGTCTGTATTTTATTACAGTTTCAAACAATTTTCCTGGTACTGAAGTTAGGCTTATCAGCCAGCACCACCTCTTCAGCCTTAAAAAAAAAAGAAAAATCAGTATTAGACTAGCTATTCTCTAGTCATTTGGCACAGAGGCTGATTTAAACAATAGGTACATACAAGTTAGCAGTTCTGCAGTTTTATATTTGAGTTCTTTCAGAACTCTTTTCCTGGAGACTTATAATTGTTGAATTATCAATTTGTTCCAAAACCTTCTCTACAGACACCTCAATCTGGGACAGTTCCTCAGATCTGCCACCTAAAAAGAATGGCTCAGGTGTGGGAATCTACACCACATCCTGCAAAGGCCTGATCTTCCTTGAGAGCTTATTTAGCACCTCAGCCATCTAGTGGCCCCTTTGATTACTGGGCAAACTTCTTGCTTCTGATGTGCTTAAAAAATGCTGTTAGTTTTGTGTGTCTTTTGCTAGTTATTCTTAAGATTCTTTTCAGGCTTGCCGAATTATACTTTTACACTTGTTTATGCTGCTTTCTATTTTCCTCACTAGTATTTGATTTCCAATATTTAAAGGATGCCTTTTTGCCTCTAACCGCCTCTTTTATTCTACTGTTTCGCCATGGTGGAATAATTTTAGTTCTCTTACTTTTATATTTTTTAATTGGAGTATACATTTAGTTTGAGCATCTATTATGCTATTTTTAAATAATTTCCATGCAACTTGCAGACATTTTACTCTTGTGACTGTTTCTTTTAATTTCTGTTTAACTAGCTTCCTCATTTTTGTGTATTCCCCCTTTCTGAAGTTAAGTGCTACTATGGTGGATTTCTTGGTATTTTCCTCCCTACAAGGAGGTAACATTTAAATTACTTTATGGTCCCAACTATATTTACCTCTTGGAACATCTATATTCATGGATGTTACAGGAGTGAAACTGAGTGGAACAACTAAACGGAAAAGAGCAGAGGTGAGAAAAGAAAGGATAAGAAAATGAAGTAAAGCCATAGCAGTATTGATATTCAAAAATCATGAACTCCTGAGGTTGGCTTAAAAATCATGAGATTTATAAATACATTTTGTATTCTTTTAATTTCTCTTTGAATGTTTGATTCTTTAGGTTCATATTTTGAGCGTTTTCCTCCATAGCCACGAGGGCTAGAAACTTAGCTTTTATTTTAAAGTAAAAGCTGAAATTCTTACATACCTATGGGACTCCACTACACTCCAAGCTAGGGATGTGACTCCCAGCTCTCAGACACGTACCCACACTTGCTCTCATCTGAGCGACCATGTTAAACATAGCAGTGTAGCCATGACAGCATGGGCATGGCAGCAGCAGCAGCACAGGCTAGCCATTCCAAGCACAAACTTGCCTGAACCCCATGGGTATGTACTTGGGTCAGCTAGCCTGTGCAGTTGCTGCATGGCACTACTACAGCTGCTGCCTGATGCAACTGCAGCTACACTACTTTTTTAGTGTGCTAGCTCAAATGGGAGCTGGCGTGAGTAAGTGTACGTGAGCTGGCAATGACACCCCTAGCTCGTAGTGTAGACATAGCCAAGTAACACCATGGCACTCCATCACGTCAGGCTCTAAGCAAAACACCAACTACTGTAATACCTCTTGTAAAACTGTGAGAATTGGCAACACTTACAGTGCTCCCAGGACAGCTGAAGTGAAAGAGCAATTACAGTTTAGAAGAAAATAATCTACGGACCTGATCCTGCAACTGACTACATATTGTGGATCCCTGCTGCCACGCAGACAACTCCAGTGAAATCAATGGGAGTTTACCCATGCTGAGCAAACTGTAGGATCAACACCTATAAAACAATAACTCTGAAGAGGCTTCTTAGATTCCCCACTTTCTCCCCCTCTTTCGGAGAAAGGTGTTCTGAGAGCGGGGAGAAATGGACTGTCACCACTGTATATGTTTGGACAGCACCTAGCACAGTGTGGACCCTATCTTAATGCAGTTATTATTTGTACCTGAAGGTCTAAAATATTCAAAAGGATCCAAGTGGATGGAGATGTAAACCCATGTGGAATCTAAATGAAGTCTAGAATCTGCTCATTAAGTACAGTGTGTGTGTGTGTGTGTGTGTGTACAAATACATACTTGTACACACACACAGTGCCATATGATCCCTAATCTGGGGTACTCTGCATCACTTACCTACAGCCTGTATTTGACAGCAGCACCTTTCTAACATTTAATGGTTTCAAACCCTCTTTCCCTCAGCATTATAAACAAGTTCTGCTCCTGAGGGGGAACTCAGGACGTATGTGCACAGACCCATAAAATCCAGGTGAGTGCTTTATAAACAAAAGCACCAATGCACATTTATCTTTAATAACTGCACTCACAGAAGTTGGAATAAGCCATTCCTTTAAAATAGCCTTAAAAAATTCAGCAGACTGGATGGCGCTGGTGATTTATTATGAGCTAGGTTGCCTTTCACTTCCAGAAAGCTTATTCAAATTTAGTATATTAGTACAACAGTAACTAATTACTGTCCAGTGACTATTCACGTCTGCATAAAATGAGTTGTCAGTCTTAGCCCAATTGCCACTTCGGAGTTAATTCCTAAAGACCAAAAGAACAACTGGCAAACCCAGCAAAAAGTCCAAGAAATGACCTACTGGTTGCTACAAGGTTAGAGTTGATCCCTAGCATCACGGTGGCAAAGTAAAGCTTGCTCTGGTGCTATTCCTTGTCTCGGACCTGTTCTGTGAAAGACACAAGAACTTCAATCTGCAGAGCTGTCAATCTTTCCCTACCCCATAGCATAGACTCAAGAAAACAGTTGTTCCTCAGACTGACACAGCATCATTGAAACCCCACGTGCTTTTATTGTTTTTAAGAGGTGTTAGTATTACAAAATAGAGGTTGCACAGCCCATCAAAGCTTCACTCTAAGATTTATGGGCTGCTCATGGGCTGCACCACAGGATCCTGGCACTGCCATGAAGACAGCACTAAAATAAGGGAACATTCTTTCCAGCTAAGCTTGTCCTTGGCTCACAGAGGCAAGCCAGTGCCTCAGCTCAGCAACAGCTCGGCTGTACTTTTTCATTTGCATGAACGGCAAATATAACGGTGATTATAATATAGCTTCCAGAGGAGCTGTCACATTGAAGAAAAAAAGGAGGGGGGAAGATAATTTACTTTGCTGATACAGAGGAACGTGCTTCAAAAAAAGAAGTGCTTTAAGATAGGCGAGTGCGATTAAGAGCCGTCTCTCACCTTCAGCTGGTTTCTACACTGAAATCACAATGCTGTGTTTATTACATCAAGGCTCATGTTGTGTAACTGATGTCAGAAATCCATTCTCAATTCATTTGCAGAAAATGGAAATGAAACCTTTCATTTAAGACAAGTCAAAATGACTTCATGTACAATCTTTTATCTCCTCTGCAAATGGATAAAAAAATGGGGCTTGGATTTCAACATTATATGCATAGGGAGATATTTCTGTGTCCTCTGAATCATTTTATGATGGGACGGTGCAAGCGTTTACTGTAACTGGACTCAACAACAATGCACCTTCAATGATTTTTTTTTTTTAAGCAATAGGTCTAAATAAAAGGAGAAATCCAGCTCCTTTTATTCTGTTCTTTACTTTTCCCCCTTATTTCCTGATACTGTAGGAATGTTTCTAAGCTTTAGCAATTTTCCTTATGGCTATACAAAAACAAAAATCCCTCTGTACAGGAGGTTGTAGGACCCTACATGGGAAGGCAAGGCTCTTTTGCCAAGTCCCCCTTGAAGATGGTGTGACAACATCCTGTAATATCTTGAACAAACCATATGGAAATAGGATAAACTTTTACTGAATTAGAGTTAATATCGTTGGGGTACATTGTATTAAAAACGCAATTGTGTATGTTATTGTCGAGTTGTATGCATTTCTATGGGGGGGGGGTAAAGAGGAGAACAGCAGCGGGTAATTATGCAAATTCGCTCAGGTTATAACATCTCCAAAGAAGCCATCTCACTGGAGAGATGTGCATATACTAATTCAAACTGGATTATCCAGGGAACAACAAAAAAAGGATTTTTGGATAAATAGTATGGTATAAAACTGGCTCAGGACCTTCTTCCTGACTCAGAAAACAGATGGGACCTCCTGGTTCACAGAGGGCCCTAATCCTTAGGGTAGGTTGCAGGGACTGTGCCTACTGAGACCTCATCAGCTTGGATGCTTGTTCCGAACAGAAGCTGTGATGAACTTGTAACCGCAAGCAGTCCTGGGGGGTTGGAGGGAGGACTTTTCCTGCCAGAATCCAGGTTAAGGTAAACCTTGGCAAGCTTATTAGCATGCATGTAGGTTACTGTATTTTTTTAATATGTTTTTGCAGTAATGCTTTTACCTTCAGAATAAAATAGGCTTACATAGAAAGAACTGTGTGGTACGGATAACTGTAGTGATTACACCCGATAGCCTCTGAAGGGAAAGCAAGCTGGTGGGGATTAACACAATGAAGGCAGGAAGCTGTGCAGGCTGGAAATAACCCAGTTGGAAAGGAGAGAAGCGCTGATCTCCACCCCAGAGGTGACATCCAGGGAGCCGGAAGCCTGAGAGTGGGTTCCCTTACTGGACCATTGAGGGAAAATAGAGTTACAGTTGCCTGGAACTGTGACAGGGAAAAGGACTCCCCACTAACTCTTACCCTCTGCTGTGTCCATGCCTCTCCAGCCATCCTGCTTAACCCAGCTCCTTGACTCCAGGTTTAGTTCCATGGATACCCAATCCACACCCAATTCTACAATGTTAGCGTTTTTTTAAATTAATATTTGTTTTTCTTAAATTGAGTGAGGTTCTAACCAAGACGGCATGATTAAAAAAATGTAACCATGCTCCACAATTTACAGTAAGATTGGCAGTTAAATTAGTTTGGCTCACCTGGGAAGATAATTCCAATCTTTTTTAATGCTTGGATTTCTTCCATACTAAATATACCTGAAATCATAAAGCTGTACACTGAAAAAGAAAAGATGGTTTACTTAACTTTTATTCCATATAGAATACTGTAAAAAGTTGTTTGGATAACCACAGAATTATATCAGAGGGGTAGCCATGTTAGTCTGGATCTGTAAAAGCAGCAGAGAATCCTGTGGCACCTTATAGACTAACAGACGTTTTGGAGCGTGAGCTTTCGTGGGTGAATACCCACTTCGTCAGACGCAGGTAGTGGAAATTTCCAGGGCAGGTATATATTTGCTAGCATATATATACCTGCCCCTGGAAATTTCCACTACCTGCGTCTGACGAAGTGGGTATTCACCCACGAAAGCTCACGCTCCAAAACTTCTGTTAGTCTATAAGGTGCCACAGGATTCTCTGCTGCTTTCACAGAATTATAGACTATGCAATGAATGATGCTAGACACCATTATGCCTGGGAAATCTGAAGAAAAATAAAAGAATTGCATACTCTTAAACAACTTGCAATACATTTTTTTCTTTCTGTTTTATGGTTTGTTGTGTGTCTTATGTTCTGTATGCACATATGCTGATCTTCGTATTACTTTAAAGAAAGGAGACAGGAAGTGAGACAAAAAAGTATGTAGCAAGTAATGGGCACTGTAGTAAATGTTAAAAGAGGGATAGATTATTGTGAAATGGTAGGAAAAGAATGACATGAAACTGTGTTCACATTTGAAAGATCAAAACAAAATATAAGGGCTAAGACAAAATAATTAATAGATTTCCTACTGACCAATTATTACTCTAGCAATTAACAACAAGGCAGATACACAGATAATAAATGAAAGATGGAGAAATAGAGAACAACTTCAGATGAAAGAACTATGCAAAAAGGCATGTGTTCCTCTAGAAAGATTAAAGAAGTAGGAAGCTGGTTGAAAAGAACTCTGCTCAGATTATCAGTGCAGAGATTTAGGTGGCAACACAAGGGAGAAACAATGAAGGCTGACAAAGAATGTGTCTGTGGTCAGTTTCCATCAGACAGGATGAATCAGTTATACTAAATTTAGAATTCCAATAAAATCTTGCTATTGTTTTCGCTAATTGACTTAAGGAGGGTCCAGGGGATTATCATATTGTCAGAGGTTTATTATCCTGGAAAAAGGGTTCTCTCTATAGATAATATGATGGCAGATTGCCAGTGCTCTTGTGGTCACTGTATCCTGCCAATGGAGCTAAAGAAAAAGGATTAAACACATACTTCGTACAGTGGTTACCATTAAAAGACTGACATTTTCCCTCTGTCTCCAAAGAATGGTATCTGATATTGGCAGTTGTTTCCTATTCTGAAAACTGTCAGCAAGTGCTGATTGTTTACAGGCAACCAATGGATTCTGTTAACATGAGCACAACCAGTCTGAGCAATGGAATTCCCCTTCAGAGTAAGGGATGAAAACAGTTTACTCCATTTGTTAGTGACAGAGAAGGGATGATCTAAAGCACTCAGCTCTGAGTCAGGAGACCTGGGCTCAATTCCCAGCTCTGCCATTAACTACTTGGGAAATATTAATACTTCTGTATCTTACAGGTAGGCACTGTAAGAATAAATTCACGAATACCTGAAAGGCAACCTGAAATTGTATTGATAGGGACCATAAAAAGTAGCTAGTTAGGATAAAATACTACAGTATTATCAGTACTTAAGCTATACTGAGCAAGACATTACAAGTTCTGGAATTTGGGCTTCTGTGGAGCTGAAAGTTCAATTCAGAAGCAGAATTTCTCCACGTGAGGCTCACAGAAGCACTTGGCTTCAGAGGTGCCGATTTTCTAATATGCCAGGAGGGGTCCTCCCCCCTGGCTCTGCCCCAGGCCCCGCCCCCATTCCACCCATTCCTCCAAGGCCCTACCCTGTCTCACCTCTTCCCACCCCCATTCCCAAGCGTGCTGTGAAATCACTCCTCCCGTTCCCCACCAGAGTCTCCTGTATGCTGTGGTACAGCTGATTGCGGCAGGCAGGAGGTGCTGGGAGGGAAGGGAAGGTGCTGATCGGTGGAGCTGCCAGCAGGCGGGAGGCACAAGGGGGAGAGGGGGTGATACGGGGGCTGCTGGTGGGTGCTCAGCACCCACCATTTTTTTCCATGGGTGCTCCAGCCCTGGAGCACCCATGGAGTTGGTGCCTATGCTTGCTTTCTCAATATTCCTTAGTCTTTGCAGAAAAAAAAATCCAACCCCATTGATCAATATATAATTTTGGTACAAATTTATAGTACTGCTAATTGAGTACCATATACTTAGAGCAGATATGAGCAGTTTGAACATTCCCATGTGCAGCCATTTCAGAATAAGGGAGTTTTTTCCTTCATACATGTAAACAGTCTAAATTCTGGTCACACCCAGAATTTTCATTGTATTAAGCACTGTACAAACGCAAAAAAAACCTGTCCCTGCCCAGAAGAGCTAATATCAGACAAAGGATGAGGGGAAACAGATGAACGGAGAGGTCAAGTGACCACCCAGGTGAGAAGTCACACTGCAGATCATTGGCAGGGCTCGGAATACAACCCAGGGATGAAATCCTAGCCCCACTGAAGTGAGTGGCAAAACTCGTTTGACTTCAGTGGGGTCAGGATTTCACTCATGGTTTCCAGAGTTTCAGGTCAGTGTTCTATCTGTTAGACCATACTGCCTCTCATAATACTGGTTCTAACGGCATACCCCATTTCAAGCACAGGGAATCACTCTAAAACCAGAATGAAGTTCAGATGCAGGAAGGAAGGATTGGCCAATGGTTAGAGTGGTTCAGTTCCTGTTCCTGTTCCTCCACAAGCATCCTCTATGGCACTGATCAACTCACTTTGTCTGTGCCTCAGTTCTCTATTTGTAAATTGAGGTTAAGAGTACTTTCCTACCTCATGAGAGTGCTACAAGGAGAAATACATTAAAGATTGTGAAGTTCTCAGATACTATGGTGATGGAGGCCATTTTAAAGTACATTCTACATGTTAAAAGAACCCCCTCTAAACCCATTTCTTTGGTGATTAGACTACTTTAGACCAGATGGTCTCCATTTGTGGTCCATGGCTAGTCACTTGCTGCTATCTCTGCTAGTTTCCAGACTGGAGAGAAACAACAAGTGGGAAGGACAGAGTGGCAGCCTGCCCAGAGCAAGGGGACCTTTAAAATGTGAATCAAGAAATAAACTCAAGACAAACCCAAGAAAGAAACCAACAGGACTCCACTGGCCATCACATACAGCCCCCAGCTAAAACCCCTCCAACGCATCATCAGGGATCTACAACCCATCCTGGACAATGATCCCACACTTTCACGGGTCTTGGGTGGCAGGCCAATCCTTGCCCACAGACAACCTGCCAACCTGAAACGTATTCTCACCAGCAACTGCACACCGTACCATAGTAACTCTAGCTCAGGAACCAATCCATGCAACAAACCTCGATGCCAACTCTGCCCACATATCTACACCAGCGACACCATCACAGGACCTAACCAGATCAGCCATACCATCACTGGTTCATTCACCTGCACGTCCACCAATGTAATATACGCCATCATATGCCAGCAATGCCCCTCTGCTATGTACATCGGCCAAACTGGACAGTCACTACGGAAAAGGATAAATGGACACAAATCAGATATCAGGAATGGCAATATACAAAAACCTGTAGGAGAGCACTTCAACCTCCCTGGCCACACTATAGCAGACCTTAAGGTGGCCATCCTGCAGCAAAAAAACTTCAGGACCAGACTTCAAAGAGAAACTGCTGAGCTTCAGTTCATCTGCAAATTTGACACCATCAGCTCTGGACTAAACAAAGACTGTGAATGGCTTGCCAATTACAGAACCAGTTTCTCCTCCCTTGGTTTTCACACCTCTACTGCTAGAACAGGGCCTCACCCTCCCTGACTGAACTAACCTCGTTATCTCTAGCTTGCTTGCTAGCATATATATACCTGCCCCTGGAAATTTCCACTACCTGCGTCTGACGAAGTGGGTATTCACCCACGAAAGCTCATGCTCCAAAACGTCTGTTAGTCTATAAGGTGCCACAGGATTCTCTGCTGCTTTTACAGATCCAGACTAACACAGCTACCCCCTGATACTTGAAATAAACTCAGAATCTGGCTAAGACACACAGATGGTACCTGCTTGGACACAGCACTTCAAACAAAAAGCTGAGTCTGGCATGAGGGCTCTGGGTTATGATTAAGGCGCTCTTCTCCTGTCCCTCCCGCATTTTTCCTGAGATGATTGCAGGCAAGCCTTCTTAAATGGCCTCGTGGCTCGTCATTGGTTACTGTCTCCTCCTGGCCCCTCTAGGCCCCTGGAGGAGTAAGTCCTGTTGGAAGTCCATCCTGAGTGAGGTTTTTTTTCCTGAGCAGGGGGTATCAGGGTGCCAAAGCCTCCAGCATGGGACAGAAAAGTCATGACAGACTCCATCACAGGGAGATTAAAGGAGAAGAAATAATCAGGATTATTTTTTAAAAAAATTGTCCCATTCGGACTACATTAAACACTATCTGGCATGCTTTCCCCATGTTGGAAATTGCTATAGTTGCCACAATGACACTAAGTGATTATGAATGACAGGAGAGTTGGGAGCTGGGGGAAACTCCACGCTCAAAGTTGGAGAACCCCTGCTTCAGACAGCACCGAGACACGTTTTATATGAAATCCAGCCACACATCATTATTAAAGGATCTTCTCTGAACTAGCTATAATTAAAATTGTTTACAATTATTTTCATGGGCATGTTCAAAGAGCCACACTGGCAACCTAGTGAAACCTCGATGTTGACAGACCTTGAAATAGATTTTGATCTGGTGGGAGATGTCCCCAGGCTTCAGGTAGTTAAAACACTGCACATCTATATGCTTTCCTACTTGCATAGCCTATGATACTGGTATACGGATGGCTATGCAGTAGTGCAAACGACCTTCCCCCAAATAGTATAAACTAACCGAACACAGAATTGTTAGTGAAATACATTTCTGGTTAAGAACTGTTACTATGTGGCTGTGATTTAGGGCCCTATATCAGTGGGTCTCAAGGTTCCTGAACTTGAGGAAGCCCAATTGCTGTTAAAAGCCTTTTACAAGGAGCTGAGTTTAAGTTTTCAAGTTTAAAATTGTCTTTCCTTTCCAGCCTTAACCTTCAGTATTGCTGCTGCTATTAGTGGGGAACTTCAGGTACACAGTGGCGTGCAGAATATTGTTTGAGAAACTCACAAAATACCGAGTAAATTGCATTTGTGGTAGTGGAAGAATGAATTATAGTCCTTGTAATGGGGGAGGGGAGGGAGGTAATGGGAGAACACTGTTTCTTTACAGAAGTGTTTTTCTACAGACACATGCTTTGTAATATCAGTGATGGACCTCAGCAACTTTGGTCCCGTAAAAAAGTTACCCGTAAAAGTCAAAGCAGTATGGATATTGGTAATGAGGCCAAAATGTGTAAGAAATATGGGAGATTAAGACCAAAATATAAAAATATATAAAGCAAACTTGCACCTAAGACATCACAGATCTCTAAGCATTGACCTATATTATGCTCCCTTGTCTCCATTAACTGCAACATTGATTTTTACAGCCTATATTGTACAAAATAACTTCTCACCAGATGGACCAAAGCATAAGCACAATAATGGGTTCATCAGCCCAACATGCATGTTCTGTAGTTGGAATTCAAAGTAGGGGCTAAGGAAATGGAAGAGCCAATTTCTTTTACATCAATCACTTCTCAACATGATTTTCAGTTGTAAGGCTTCAAAAGAACAGATTTTTCCACTTTGCTAAAGCAGAGAAATGCTTGATAAGTATGTTTTCTCTTTTCGTGTTCATAATCTGGAACTCTTTATGTACTGTAGGTAGGTGCTATACAGTGCATGAAACACCTGCATGAAACCCTGAAGGAGGGGCAAATAGATAGAATTTTCAGAGACTTCCAGAGATATTTTCAATGTTGCTTAAACTTGGTGAGTCACTGGAAATGTTATCAACAGAAGCTTATGGGTAAACTTTTCAAAAGCACATAAATCTTATATACAAAATCACCTAAGTGACTAGGTGAAAATCAATAGGACGACTCCTTTTGAAAATTTCACCCTCCAGTGCTTTGTGCTTTCTACAAGGTATCCAGCTTTCTTCTTATTCTCCCGAAATTGTTGTTTTACTTTTTGTACTAGGATTTGCCCTTTTAGGGGGGGGATCAAGCGGGGGAAACAGTTATGTTTTTCTCCTGACTTTCAGTCTTGTCAGTCACTTCCCAGTCTCTCCTTAAATTTGGGGGCTAAATCCAAATGTCCTTATTCAAACAAACAAACAAACAAACAAACAAACAATCTCCCACTGAATCCAGGAATAATAATTTCAGCTTTAGGGCCTGAACTTTAGTGTCTGTTCCATTAACAGGTGTGTGTACTAGTGTCTCATTGCTCCATTCTACTGAGAGTTACATATGTAGCAACTCATGAGGCTTTTCTACATGTAACTGTAGAACATCTCCGGAGTTCCCAGATCAGCTCTCACTTTAGCTTCCCCTCCTGCAGCTGCAAGTGCTAAAAATTCAGAATAGCTAGAGGGCTCATTGCACCCTGCCGAGCTTCCCCAGAGAGACCAACAGGTGCCCAAGCCTCTGCAAGAATCTGACTATGAAGACTAATTCTCGGCTGCTGGTGTCTGTAACTCTCAATCTCTGAAAAAAATGTGATATGTAGGAGGGAAGGATTTCAAAAATGTGTAGTAATGAATTAACTAAAAAGCAGAGCAGTTCCATTTCATCACACATTATGAGTCGTCATCACTTGAGAATTCAGACATGAATTTCTAATGATTCACATTTGCTAAAACTTCTTACAGTCCTTTGATAAGGTTTTTTGCTATAAAAACTATTTTTGTAGCACCAATCCTTTAAAATTCCTTTTAAAGCTACACCACTAAAGGGGTAAAATTTTCAGTAGCACCTAAGTGACCCTACAAACCTTAGTCCCATTTTCAAATCTGGGCTGAAGTCTCATTGAAAGTCCAGTGTGACTCAGATTTGTTACTTTCAGTGAGACTCGGGCTCTTCAGAGCCTAATGGCTCCTCTACATGGGAAAGATAGTGTGGAATAAGCTAGGGTATGGATTAAAAGTACAGTAGCTATTCCAAACTAACTCCCTACATGGACACTCATCCACATTAAAAGTTCCCTTTGGACAAAGTTAAAATTCAAAAAGGCACTTTTAGAAGGGAACATGAGCATCTGTGTCCACTTGGATAAGATGCAGTCTGCAGGCAATTCCTCTGGGTGTTTATCTGAAATCTCCCTCAATATTTAGCATCCCTCCTCTTAATCACTTAAAGCACTATATAAACATTAACCCTCAACACCACTTTTTGAAGAGGTAAGTCTCCACTTTACAGACAGAAAAACAGAGACAGAGGATATAGTAATTTTTTTTAAGCGGCCTCTCTGATTATTTTGAGCGTCCAGTTTAAGATACCTTTCACTCAATTTTCAGAGATTTGGAGGGCCTATAACTCCTTTTAAAAAAAAACAAACTGTAGGTGCTCAGCATCTCTGAAGGAAAAAAATCAGATGCAAAGTATTTGAAGCTGGATGCTTAAAAACTGAGACATCCAAAATTAGTGGACATTTGAAGATGTTGGCCTAACTGATTTGCCCACGGTTGCACAGCAAGTCTTTGTCCGATTAGAGGTTAAAACCCCTGACTCCTGACACCCAGACCCCTACTGCAATTCTTAGACAGCAACTCTTAGTAGCAATGGTGTTAAAATAGAGGGTTTTGTGTTTAAATAATCATGCATTTTAGTAAGTTAATTGGAAAAGCATGTACTTGAGTTTTTAACCTTCATTTTGATCTACAATTTTAGATTCTTTTTTCCCATTTAAAACTGCAAAGACCATCACATAGGTAAGAGAATCATGTCAATAATAAAAATTGTTTATCCATTTTTGGGGCCTTGTGACTGACATGCTAAAGACAACAATGACAGGAGAAACATTTAGGGAACTGCTAGCTATATCAGCTCCATTTATGTAGAAGTGTAATTTTGTATTCTATGTCTAATTTCCCTGTTATTTTCAGTGCAATTTAAAAACTATTTAGGGGAGAGGGTCCTGTTGCTAACAAAACAAACAAACAATTATTCTGTGGCTATGCAATATGCACTCTCTTTTGCTCTCTCCTAATGTAAATTCTGAACAGCTCTTGGAGATTTTATACACCTACACAAGTTTCCATGAAAAAAAACAAAACCAAACCCACAGTAGAAGCTTCTTTACTCTTAATTCATCTAGGTAGTTCAATATGACTGAGGTACAAAATCTACTGCTGCTGGGTGGACAAACAAACACACAATTGAACCTTTGCTAGAATCAAATGATTGTCTGTAAAGCTGTCTGCATGTTGACAACTAGATGGTTTGACTAGTGTATTACCTTTCCTAGCACATCAAACAAAAAGTCTACATAATTTAATAGCAAAAGCTTTAAAACAAATGTATTAATAGGTAAGGAGGTGGGGGAGGAGGGAATTGCCACTAAGGAAAGTCATTTCACATACACATCTTGCTACTAATCACTAATGTAAGTAGAAAGTAAAATACTTCCTCACATACAAAAGACACTATTGTTTTGCTTTTGTACCATTCATCATATACAAAATAATCTCATACTAATCACAGCATTTATCAGTTTGTGACAAAGAAAAAAAATACAACCCAACAACTGCCACATCATCTTAGAGCTGACAATTCAAGAGCGATCAATATAATGCCAGTCTCAGACTGCTAGAAGGATTAGATTTAGCTGGACAACAAGTAGTGCAGCTAACAATTGGTATTGGGTCTAGTGTTAGGATTAGTAGGCAGTGCTAATCACAAGAAATGTAGAAGATTAGGAGGTGCTGGTTCCCAGTAAGGTTTTCAAGCACATGTAAATATTGAAATTCATTGTGAGATTAAAATACCACAAGTCTAAAAGAGGTGGAATATTAAAGTAGCAGCCAGATTCAGTTGGGCTGTTCTCAACCTTCCCTTGAGGATTAGAGATTCTGCTTTTTCCAGCTTTGTAAAATTATGTAGCATATCATAATGAAGGACACTAAATATGCTTTTACAATACCAAAGACAGGCACTGAGAAATGCATTACTGTGATATAATGCAGTTAGGTTGCGGGAAAGAGATTCTTGTTACCAGGAGCTGGTCTAACACAGGGTACATAACTGCACATCAAAGTGCTTAGAAAGGGAAGATAATGTGAATTGCTAAGATACTTAATGCACGGATCTTTCACGCACTAACAAGACTCAGGTGCACCTTAACGCATTGGTTTCTGGTTCTTTATGGCGGTTCTAAGATTACCTTCATGTTCCATTCTGCTTCAGTCATCAATTACCAAAGACAAATAAAGATCCCCAATGTTAATGTTGAAGCTAAAGCTGTACAAAAAAACGTGAAAGAGATTTAATTTAAAAAAAAAAACATTCCTCGATTTTTTTTTAAAGTCAAATTGTGAAGTTTGGATGAGTAAATTTCAATGAGACATTTCAACCAACTTTATTTGTAATACTGTGCTGCGTGACTCACTTTCTTTTCCATATGGAAGTCTCTGTCTAAAGGATTCTCAACACCTCAACCGGCACTGCCAGGTTAGGCTGCGAGCCACATGTAGGCCTCTATTCGGTCAGTAGTGTGATGTCTAAAGGGGACACTGTGGGCCAGATCTTCCATTGACTGGATGCTGTCTTATGTCATTTGGCAAGGACATAAACCCAAGCCTCTCTCACCCATCCAACCCTTTTTCAGAGATTCTCCACAGAGTTGGGGATGACAGGTCAATGGTATCCACACCTCGCTGCCTGCCCACTCCTTCACCAGCCTGCCTAGAATACATCTCTCCCTCTGTGAAGCCCCTAGGAGGGGCCTCTAAGGGTAAGTCTACATTGCAATTAAACACCTGCAGCTGGCCCGTATTAGCTGTCTCAGGCTGGGCTAAGGGGCTGTTTAATTGTGATGTAGATGTTTGGGCTCAGGCCGAAGGCCAAGCTCTGGGATCCTACCCACCTTATATTTAATTGCACTGTAGACATGCCCTAAGGAGACCAGGTGTTGCTGACCCACCACCACCTCCTCCTTTCCACAAGGGAATGGAGAGATATACACTGCAAGAGCGCCCTCAAAACGTTTACCTGGAGATTGCCGGGCAAGGGGGTGGTGGGGAATGATCTCGGCCAAATCTATGTAACTATTTTCTAGTGCTCATTTGCACTGAAGTGCTTCTGGTGCATTTAGCTGCACTTTTAGCTTCCATATGATTTTGCTTTTCTTCTTTTTCTCCTCAGAATGAACTCTTTTCTCCTTCTGCTACTGGCACCTGAAAAATCATCGATTTATGAGAGTTATAAAACAGTCATATTAAATAATAGAGGTGAATGCACTGTGTGTGATTTCTGCAAAAGTCTTTTCAGAAGAGATAAAATTTATTCACTGCATTATGGAACAGTTTGAGAAAACAAGATCATACAATGTACAGCAGTGCCTCTATATTTAAATCGTGTCATTTCTATTCATGAGCACTCTGATTAGATACACTGCAAAAATCATCAGTAAGAAATAAATAATTCTGCCAAATTAATAGTTGTTGATTTTTTTTACCTGCAAATGTAAGTAGCATCTCATTCACACTAGATAAAATTGCCATAATTTGGATGCATGGATCATGTTGGTTCAAGCCTATAAAGCATATTGAGTGAGTTATTCATCTGCATTTTCTTAATATTAAACATTTTCTTTCAAAATAATAACAAAAAAAAGTTATGTAGTGAGTTAAGATTGGATGAGGAATACTTTAATCTGAAAGATTTGGTGGCTAAGACTTCCACAAGTGGGCGGAGAGAAATAAATGGCTAAAAATGCACATCTTGGGTTGAAAGAGGGGAATTTGGGGGGATATTGCTAAACTGTCCTGCCAAAGAGGATTTATCCCAAGCTCATAAAATACACTTCTGACAAATAGTTTTGGTTTATGCCCTTTAAATGCACCAAGCAGCATGAACTGCTACTAATGTAATTGGATAACAATACCAACCCGCCACTACAAGACTGCACACGCACCAAGTCTGGGGAATACTCCATTTGAACTATGTGGGCAAGTTAGGACAAATGCCTCATAACATGAAGTTACTTAGCAGGAAGCCCAACCAAATATCATATATTTAAGCAAAATGCATTTTATTGAGCTACTGTATGTTGAGTATGAGTTGAGTATGTTGAGCTACTGTATGTTGAGTGCAGTACATACACCAGACTTATCAATGCACAAAACACATTACACACCCTTAAGGAATTTGTCTGATTTGAATCAACAAGATATTCTCCTAAAAATCAAATAATTTCTAGAACATTTCAAAAATGAATGCATAGCTGAATATCTTAAGGACACTTTGTTTGCAAAGCAGACCAACAATACAGATCAGAGAATTAGGTATTGCAGGCAAAGCAAAATCAAGAAACAGCTGCATATGTGCACAATCTGACAGATATTAGCAAAATAGGGGTAAAAACAAAAATAGAAAAAATAGAAAAAAACGAACTGACAACAAAATCTCAACACACAGTAAGATTTTGGAAGCCCATTTGCACATACACCTCTACTTTGATACAATGCTGTCCTTGGGAGCCAAAAAATCTTACCGCTTTATAGGTGAAACCATGTTATATTGAACTTGCTTTGATCCACCGGAGTGCGCAGGCCTGCCCCCCCCGGAGCACTGCTTTACCGCATTATATCCAAATTTGTGTTATATCAGGTGGTGTTATATCAAGGTAGCGGTGTAAATTGGAAAACACAATTCTTGTATTAGCAATTGATGAAGAAACAATATACCTTAAACCTCTAGTACATTTGAAATTATTTCCTTTGGTTCAAAGCTGATAATCCTGTAACAACCAGTAACTAAATGGTGACTTGTCAGACTTGCTCTGAATGTAGAACGTTTGCACAGTTCTTTACTAACCCCAAGCCATTATCAAAACTATCAAAATTACAGTAACTAGATTCACTGCAGCATAAATTGTTGTTTTAGCCATTTAAATGTTTAGTGAACATAACAAGATTGGATTGGTTTTCAAGGGTTACTAGCATAAATATACCCTCACACATACAGTACACACTTTGTCAATTTCAGCTTGCCATAAATCAAATATACAAGCAATCATCCTTTTATGCTAGATATTAATGGCAATTCCATTATTCAAATCTAGCTAGTGTAGATTTTCCCTTCATAGGAATGTAAAGCAGTTCTGAGTAGACTTTTAAGTAGGCAATGGGAGATTCTAATCTTACTAAAATCCTCTTACTATAACTTTAGAGCAGGCAAAGATGAGGGGTTCTGCATTTCTCAGTTTATCTAGTCTGTGAAGAAGGCAGTTTTTAATTCCTGTAACCAGTGAAATATTAGAAATCCTTTTGCATGCTTAAAGGACTGTATCCTTCCTTAATAACATAAGAGACACTCAGTGTAATTGTTTTTGCTCATGTATCAGTAAGAAGAGATACAATTCTTCAGTATGTTACAATTAAAGGTTCTTATCACTATACAAACCTCTTTCACAGAATTACTAAAACGAGTTTGCAAGTTGTCTAATTTTCTGCTTAAAACTAAATTTTTACACTCAGTGCAAAATGAAGTGAAAGTGTAAAACAGGGGTCGGCAACGTTTCAGAAGTGCTGTGCCGAGTCTTCATTTATTCACTCTAATTTAAGGTTTCGCGTGCCAGTAAGACATTTTAACGTTTTTAGAAGGTCT
>NC_133771.1:19426594-19430634 GCF_003597395.2 Chelonoidis abingdonii
CTCTTTCTATAAGTTATTAATGATACTAACTAACTAATTGGTAGTAGTAAAGTAAATCAGGTTTATAAAATGTTTTAAAGAAGTCTTTATTTTAATTATTAAATTATAAATGCAGAGACACCCAGAGCGGTGGCCAGGACCAGCCAGTGTGGGGTGCCACTGTGAATCAGTCTCAGTGTCGGCCTTTTGGCCACGTTGTCCTAGGTTGGCCTGACCCCTGAGTGTGTAAAAGGTATAATTATTTATGTCAAGTGGCTTACACTCAGGCTCCAAATTGGAAATAAAAAACAGATAAAAACTCACTATCATTTTACGGGTCAGCATAATCTGTTAGACAGTCGCACACTGGCTTTCTCTCTTCCTCCATCTTCGTCTCAACTCTACTTCCTATGAACACCAGAAACATGGGAAACTAAGAGGATTTATATATTTCAATAATTGATGCACTCTTTTACAGTCATTTCTAACTATGAAGCCAAAGTTTCATAACCGACAGTGGCTAGAGCTACCATATAAAGGATAGATAAGAGTAGATTAACCTTATAGAAACATGCGGGTTTGTAGTGGATGCGTCAACAATAGAAGGACTTGGGTAGGGAAAGGACTTTGCACGGACTTGTGTATATAATGTTGTAAAAAAAGACAACACGTGTCTAAAGAGCACATAAACGCAAATACTGCTACGCGCCGGACTGTAGAGACTGCGGGCGACACAACATACCAAAGCCTCTCTTGAAGCTCTGCTGGGAGTAACCCGCCTATCCTGCTAGTTCTCTGTCCCCACAGCTAGCCTCAGTGCACAGTGAGGGCACAAATGCTGTGGGCGAGCGGGGCTCAGGCGAAACTTCGGGTAGATGGCAAGGCATGGCTACATACAGTGACAAGCCCAGGGACTGACTTAGTAATTCAGGATAGTAGCTAGCAGCGGGTGACAGTGGGTGGCTTAGTCTGGCTCTCTGTGGTTGATGGTGACGGCTTTAGCACCCGCCAGCCTATGGGTGCTCACAAGAGCATATAAAGGAAAGAAAGCATCGAATTTAAATGGATGTTCTATACTACAATGTACTTAGTCCGTGTTAAATCTTATCGGCTACCTGGAGAAGGTGCCCGGGGGCGGGGGGGGTGGGTGGAATAGAGGGAGGGGAGTTTTGGGTGGTGGTGGGAATGTGGATGAGGTATGCGGGAGGCTGGTCCAAGAGAGAACAGAGAGGAATCAGTGTGGTTGATGTCGAGTGGTTAGGACTGAGGAGGGGGTTGGCTGTACGGGAAGCCGGCAGGGAAGGGCGGGTTGTCTGCGCAGAGGGGTCTGAGAGGTGGGCTCACTAGTGCAAGGGCGGGCTTGGGATGGGGGGCCACAGGCGTCAGCGGTTAGGCTCCGACGGGCTGTAAAGGGAACGGGAGAAAGGGTGGGTGGGTGGAAATGGGAAAAACCTAGCCAGGGTCTGGGGGGGTCGGGCGGGAAGGCAGTCAGCGGAATGACACGAGTTGGGTGCGTGTTGAATTGGGCGTGCTAGCCAGGGCTAGAGGTTCCCCATGCCATCATGATCGTCACTGTGAGCTCAGGGAACCTGGGAGCCGGCAGGGCCTGTACCTAGAACCTGGAGAGGTGGGGGGGGGGGGGTTTGGGCATTCAGCGGGAGGAGTGGGAGGTGGGATGGCAAGGGCAAGCCGAACAGGTAGGAAAGAAGGGGTGGCTAAGGGGCTTTGTGCCCATAGGAGCTAGGATGGGCCTGTTTGGGAGTAAGTCGTAATAGCCTTAATAATTATGGAAATATGGGCTCTCTGCCAGAGTAAAAAGTTTTGACTGAGCTAGTGGCTTTTTTGCTTTTTTGAGATGAATTATGTATTAACTACGTGTGATGATCTTTTTGTTAATGTGCTTGTGTTGACTTACCATGTAGCTTAGTTACTACGATGCAGTATCGGTTAACTGATCATAGCAAATTTTTAGGGTTAATTTCGTGTGTGGGGAATTCAGTTGCAGACTAATTATTGCTCGTACCTGGCCTGTAAAAGTTCGACTCTGTGAGTCTTCGACTATACATCTGTAATCGTGGAGGGATTGGCTTCCACAGTATTCTTGCGGGTTCACATCTAGTGCTACACCGTAATATTGAGGCTGACGGCGCGGAACACAGCAGGCGACCTATAATCTTTGGTAATGTTATGAGAGTTCTGTAAGAGAAGCAAGCGTGTTACAGGTGCGTAGCGCTCCGGTCTTGTGTGTTTTATCCTGGAGAGTAGATTGCTAGACCAGTGCCTAATGAGAGAATAATGGCTTCCTAGGGCTTTGTCAAAACGTGCGCCGCTTCCCTCCACACTGGCCGGAAAATGGCACTCTTGAAATTTAGCCGGCCTTTCTTATGTTGAGGCTTTCCTGTGGTGAAAAAGTTTTCACTCGCCTGCCCGGAGATCGTCAAAGCTTCCAGTGTCGCGGTAGGTTGGAAATTAAGTTAATGGGGCAGGAGTCCCGGGGGGGGATCAGGCAGCGACAAGCAGGAGGGGTCGGATAGGGGCTGGGGCCAGGCCACACCTGGCTGTTTGGGGAGGCACAGCCTCCGATAACTAGCCCTCTATACAATTATGGAAACCTGATGCGGCCCTCAGGCCAAAAAGTTTGCCCACCCCTGAGCTAGTGGCTTTCTTCCTTCTTTGACAGAAATGAACTTGTATTCCAACCTAGTGATGATGATCCTTTGCAACAATGTCTCTTGGTTGACTTGTACAACTGATACTCTAACCAACTGCAGTCATGGTTAAGATCACATAGCACTTTCTTCAGGGTTAATCCCTCTCGTGTTGTGGGGAAATTCCAGTTCAGATAACCTTATTCCATCTACCTAAAATTCCCTCGTAGTTTCAGTATAATCTGTAACTGCCATGATCAACAAGTATTGATTTAATTAGTGAAAAGACTTGAGTGATTGACCAGGAGATGGATATACTCTTGGAGGTCAGTGTAGAGAGTTCTTGTAGAGAATCCCAAGTGCTCTTACACTCGAGGTCGTGTTTATTGCAGCAGTAGATTGTAACAGACTCAGTGCAGTTAATGAGAGAAAATCTATAGCTTGAAAATTTTTAAACTCCCTGGGAAAAATGGTATCTGAAAATTTAGATTCTTTATGTTGACTGCCTGCTTGTGAACCCAAGCTCTCTTACTGCTGCACAAAGGCTTCAGTGTGCGGAGGTAGGGTTGCGAAAACTTAAGCTCTCACATAACCTAGAACCATTCCCGTGACTTTGGATACCTAAGAGAAACAGGAAGAATTTGCTTAAAGTCAACAAACTAGACACCAAATACTGAAAATTTCATGAGAAAAAAAACTGACATTTCTGTAGCAATGCTACAGTGCTTTGTTTGTGAAGAAAAGGGCTGCTGAAGTGAAGAATCATTCTGGGATATGGGAACTGCCAGTAGTTTACTAACCAGCTGCAGTATCACAAATGAATCTTCTTGGTCAAGCTTATATTTTCAAATCCACTGAAGTGGAGATTGATTGCATCAAAGACTGAGGAAGGCACTAGAGACATGTTGGAAGTGGAGCTGGATGAAAGAAAACAAACAAATATTGAGAACATTATTTTATTTGGTTTACTGTGCAGACCAGCAATGGCTCATTTGAAATAGGCATGTGGTTTTTTTTTTGTATATGCCACATAGATATTATTCATGTTATTGAAATAATATATTTGGTGAAGAGTTATGTTTTCCATTACATATTTTTGGAGAATTTGGTTAGGAATACATTGAAATGACTTTATTGGGCATCATGTTTATGACATGTCTATTCTTGAAGTTCTATTTTGAGACCATTCAGAATTTACATTCATATTTCACATTGGAGATTATACATACATACATACATACATACATACATTATATGGCTTTCCTGTAGTCGGGAAGGGTATTGGGAACAAACACCAGAGGCTCAAAACACCAGTTGCTCATAGATAGAGCAGTTGCCCAAGACTCAAGTTCTAGACAGACCAATCTGAGCACAACCTGGATTGACTACAGGAAAGCCTATGACTCAATGCCG
>NC_133771.1:19432882-19550028 GCF_003597395.2 Chelonoidis abingdonii
GCCAAGGTACTTGTAGCTGGTCTGTATGTCTGCTATGTGGCCCGCTGGTAGTTCCACCCCATCAGTCTTGACTACCTTCCCTCTCTTCACTACCATCCGGCCACACTTCTCCAGTCCGAATGACATTCCGATATCCTCACTGTAGATCCGCGTCAGGTGGATTAGCGAGTCGATGTCTCGTTCATTCTTAGCATACAGCTTGATGTCATCCATGTATATATTATAAAGATGCTCAGTGTTGTTGGTTATGTTGTGGGATAGCTTGCTACCCCACGCTTTGTGAAGTGCTGATGCACATTTGCTCAGCAAACCTGTATGCAATGAAGATTTTGCCCTCAACTTTTTTATACTAGGAACCTAATAAAATGTCTTGGTTTACAATTGTTTTTATTCAAGAGGAATATAATGTTTTATTATGGATACAAGATTTTGAGCATGCGTATAAATATACAGTGACTAAAGAGTATGTATAAACTGGTTCTAATCCAGCCCCACTTTTTCACAATAGTCCATGTCCACAACAATGTGATTTACAGTAATGTCTATTACTTGTAACTTCTGATCTCTGGTGATGGTGGACATAATTATTACTGCCTTCCTTTATGAATGTGATGCTTTATTTCTAAGGTTTCCCCCTTCTCACTGAAAATCTTGATCTTGCTGTGAAGAAACTCAACACTGTCAGGGAAAAATTTAGTGCTAAGATACTCTGACCTTTATAATGATCCTGTTTCTGTTGTTATGATAGGAAAATATATTGTAACATGCAAAGTCCCTTGTGTTCCAGTTAGAAAAAGCCATCTTCCAGTAACAGCATACTGTGATCAATAAACATTTTCTTAATATGTTATACTACCTCTCACTGAAAATCTCTCACTTGACATTTCAGACTGCATGGGCGGAAATTCCTGACAAAATCCAAAATGGTAAACAAGATGCCGCAAATTAATTCTATCCCATGGTGATCTTTCCTTTCTTGAACAGTTTGACAAGTCTGGGTCATCTGACTTCAGCAGAAGCTTTTGCAGCTTGAAACAGAGATATCTGCTCCATCTACCATAGTGATTGCTATTTTAGTCTGGGTAGTTGTGTGTTGAAATAGGTTGTATGGTTTAAATGTCTCATTTCATCAGAGACTACAATCTGTAGGTTTTGAAACATCAAATTTAGGAAAGAGATGCACAGGCCTCATATACATTTTAAAATATATATCTTTTAAGCCAGAATCCTGAACTTAAGTGTAGTTCACTTTCAAATCTACTGTGCCATGATGAATATCTGTTACTCTGTACAGAGGTGGAGCCTGAGAAGCACTGAATACCTACAACATCAATTGAAAAAGCTCAGTTCTGCACTATTGAAGTCAACGGGTGCTTTCCTGTAATAAGTATTATTATTAAGCACTCCAGTCCTAGGTACTAACCCACATTGCTACATCAGCAACAGCAGGATCAGGCCTGCCCGTGTTAAAAACAGTAGTAGCACCTCAGCATCTCTCAGAGGCCCCATCCTGCAAAATTTAGGCATGTGCAGAATTTGGTCAATGGGACTAATGACATGCATATAATCATGCGTGCACCCAAATCTTTTCAGGATCAGAGTCAGAATCAGTACCTACATTAATATCACAACAGAAAGAATAAGTGGTGCACATTTTTTTAATATTTATACTATGATAATACCCATTGTCCTCAGTGTTTCTCAAACACATGGGAAGATGCTGTCCTTTCTCAGCTGAATTTAGTCTAAGGTGTAAATCTAACAAAGTACTTAAGCACACACACAACTTTAAGCCCATGGAGTAGTCCAACTGAACACAAAGAGACTGTTCAAGTGTTTACAGTGAAGAAGGTGCTTAAGTGCTTTAATGAATAAGAATCTTAAGAAGAAAAGTGGAATATGAAGAGTCAGGGGAGAAGGATACAATTATTAATCTACAGTTATAATTCCCACAACCCATTAAACTTATAAAGCAAGTGCTGACATCTCCCCCCCGCCCCCCATCCATCCCACAAGCCATTACTGTGAGATTGAGTTCCTCTAAGCACTGTGGCAGAACTGAGTCTGGCAAAGAGATCAGGAGTTCCTTCATCTCAGGAAATAGGTCCACTGATGAGAAGCAACGCTGAAGAAGATATGGCAACATTTGTTGCAAGAAGTAAGCAAACAAACGTGAGGCTCACGTCACTGATGGAGCAAAAGCACAGGTGTGACATAAGAGTAAACTAGAAGGGAAGGACAGAAATGTGAAATGCTTTGAGGGTAAGGTCAATTAAAAAAAAAACAAACACACACACACACACACACACACCTACTATCCAGCAAAACTCCATATAATTTGCATGAACAAAATATCCTCTGTGGTGAACGATTTCATTTGTAATAAATAAAATCTGCAATCCAGGCAACATCATGGCCTGATGACTCATGATCCATTCATAATTACCACTCATCTCAGTCCTAAATGAGCTCATTATTAATAAAGCTGGCAAAAATATTTTAAACTGCTCTTGTAAAAGGAACTTAATTTAGAAAGATATCACGTTTCCAGGCTTTGTTTCTAGTCCTAAACCTTGACTGTGTAAGATGGCAGCCTCATAGCAACCCTCATGTGTCTTTCCTTTGACTTCTAACAAGTGATTTAGATACAAGCATCTAAGCTGTATAGTAACACAAAACATTAGAAACTATATTTCTCTGGTTTAAAAGCAACCTATTAACATTGCAGAGATAATTTTATACTATAAACATACATATTTTGACCTTTTTACAGTGTCTTTTTCCCAAGGAACTAAAAATATTTAACAGTTTCTGGAGGTCTCACAGCACCCCTGTGAATTACAAAGATAGACTCTCCATTTTAAAAGACAAGGAAGCTGAGGCATAGTAGTTACAAAGGAAGCATGTGCCTCAGTTTCCTTGGGAATAGAACCCAGATATAACTCGCAAGGCTGGAGTTATGATGTGGTGGCTAGAATTGTGGCTATCAACAGAAGCTATATATAAATACATAAATTGACAGGACCATATTACATAAGCAATGTTCTCCCTTTCACATACAGAACTTGAGCAGGCAACTCCTGATCAGCATTCACAGAATATTTGTTAGTATTTCCTGCGTCTCAGCTAGAGAAAATCCACCTCCCTTCCTGAAATCATGCTACTAGCTCATTGTCCAATACTGGGAGTGTATATGGAGTATGATTCTTCCCAGAACGATACTCTGTTTAGCAGATTTGCAGAAGTGATTAGACTGCCTCATCTTAACATGTATAACAATGGTTATTGGGAAAACAAAAAATCCAATCTCTTTTTAAGATATAGAGCTCTGAATTTTTCAGGATAAGTGAATCTCCCACTGTGTGAAGGAGAGTTACTGCTTAGTTTCTGTGCCATATGCCAATACATATCACATTAGACTCCTACATTAAGGTTATAGATACTGGATGACAGTGCAGCTAGCCTTTTCAACTTTGTTTTACTTGCTTTTCTCCCCAACTGACTGAGTCAATGAAAACTGAAATCTTTGCTTTAAACCACCTACGATGCAGAACAGAAATTTTAAAGCAGCAAGGCTGTGTCAGAGATAAAAGCAGTGTTCTTTCACTTCTGGCTTTGGTACAGAGGATGGAGATGTTCTTGTGGCCACCTTTGTTTCTCCACATTATATTGTCAGTTGTTCTTTACTTTATAGATTACACACAGTATCACATTAGATGTGATCCACTGTTCCACTGCAACATACAGCTAAAAGTCATGCTGTTGAGTGGTAGAGCAGACAAGCATCTAATGGCATGTGGTCAATAGAAGTCTCACTTTATCGTTTACATGCCTCGCTCACACTTTCCTCAGGTAGCTAGTACTCTATAAAGCAGTTATTCTGCTGTGCTGGAGGAGCCACAGCTATTAAAACAACTGCATTACAATCACAGCTCTCACACTCCTTTCCTCCATTTCAAATGATGTTGTTTTTTAATGCGACATATAGTCAAAACCGATGTCAGTTTGAATCAGGGACCAAAGGTTCCTATGTAACTGCCCACTTAGAATACTTAAGTTTTATTTCCATACTCTGCACCATAGCTAAGATTTATAACGCCTCGAACAAGATGTGTGAACAGCCCCTCACCCCCACATAAAAGATTAAAATGTATTTTAAAGGAAGCAACAAAGACTGAGAACATGTGAAAATGGGTCGGAAAGACCAAAGGGTCATTCATGCTCTCAGCCCACTACAGCAGTGGACAAAGTTCATCTTGGAAAAAGGAGACAGACTCAGACACCTTAGAAAAAATTATGATTCCAGATGAAACTCAGCGAAGGGGAGGGAGTAATCCACAAACTAACAATGTCAGATTTCAGACTTCATACAAATATAAACATGAGAACTTTATTAATACATTATAATTTGCTCTAACAAAACCACAAGAGTTCTCCTATCATCAAGTAACAGACACAGTACATTATTTCAGAAATATCAGCAGGAGGAATGTCACAATATCTTTACTTCAGTAGACAGCCAAGGACCATCCTCGGAAGATCAGAGGAAGGTTTTCTTCTTTCATATCAAGTGCATTATGCTGCCACATGCCCAGTGAATTTAACTTGTGATATTACCATGACAAAAAATAAATTCATGTATCTGTATTGTATGAATGCAAATTCTCCTCATTTAGCCCATTTTCCCTCCTCTTAGCTGTACTTTCCCATCTCACTCTATTTAATACTCTCCCTCAGACTCCCCGACTCCTGTTTGCCTCTTGATCCGCTGTTTTCATCTCTTTCCCTGCACATATCAAGCCAAGGTACTTCCACATGAAGTTCCAGCCACCCAGGCCAGAGTACTAGCTGTTGTTGGAACACTGCAACAGGGACTCTTCTCTCTTTCCTCCCTCCCCACCACCAATGAGCCAGTCAGCAAAGCAGGCAGGAGATCTCTTCCTCTCCCTGCTGACCTTTTCATCAGCTGACATACCCCTGGCCAGGCCAAGCTTGGCACAGTATCCATACTGGTGGCCAGGATATGATCTACCAACACATACAGAAACAGAGCTACTTTTTTAATATATAGTTGAATATTTACTTTTACTACAACTAGAATACAATTCCAGGCAAAAACCTTACTCACAATTCTGGTTTATTTTTCAAAAACATTTATTTTATATTTGTATAGATGGGCTACGATTATATTTCATTTTTAATCTCCTTTGCCAGTAAAATGATTCCATTTTATATATCTCTCTGTTCTATCCTGAGCACTCTAATAATGTGCATATACACACGGTCTCCCAACCGATACGTGCATGTGAGATCAGGCCCTTAATTTGTAAAACACACATTAAGAAGCTGCAAGCCAATTGTTTAAGGATGGTGCAAGTATCAGAAATGTAATGTGTTTGCATATGTGTGTGCATGCATTATAGGCAGGTCCAGTATTAACTGTCTAGGTCAGGGGTTCTCAAGCTTTTTCTTTCCGAGTTCCCTCCCCCCACATAAAAACTCCACATCCCACCTGTGCCACAACATCTACTGTTTTTCTGCATATAAAAGCCAGGGCCTGCATTAGGGGATAGGAAGCAGGGTAACTGCCTGGGGCCCCACACCACACGGCCCAGTGAACCTAAGTTGCTAAGGCTTTAGCTTCAGCCTCAGGTGGCAGGGCTTGGGGTGGTGGGGCTTCAGCTTTCTGCCCTGGACCCCAGTGAGTCTCTGCTTGGCGGACCCTCTCAAATCTGCTCGCAGCCCCCCAGGAGGCCTCAGACCACTGGCTGAGAACTGCTGGTCTAGGTAAAGAGAATAGCACTGGAACAAGGAGATGGGTGGGAAAAAGACATGACTAGACAGGGTCTGGTTAGGGGCAAAGGCGTCACACTCCGGGGAAACAGGCCGCAGAGTGTGTCCAATAGAGCACCCCCACCTTGGATTGGAACCCAAGATTCCAGAGTCCCATCTTTCCAAGCCGTCGGCAGGTATTTGTAAAACCCTTTGGCAAATCTCATCTCCTGCTAGTGCTTGTTCACATAGAAGATTACAACCGATTGCTGCTATTATTTATTTCTTTACCTCAAGTAGCAGAGGTCTGTGCACTGGATCTAAAGCTTCCAGCTGTGCTGATGACCCACGTGGGATGCCACATGATGGAACTTCTATTTTTTTAGTCTGTTTTTGTTTAAAAACTTAGGCAATCTTAATTCTGGTGTTTCTTCACTTTTGAGCACTTACCTTTGCAACCTTAATAATGTTTGTTTAACCTATTTGTGTGTAATATATAATAAAGTGTATGCATGCACGTATATAAATTAAAGACAGAATTTGTCCACCCAGTTTATAGCTTCTTATTGTAAAGATTACATAATGTAGGTACTAAGGCTTCAGAATCAGGCCCAACACTGTATTCACATCCCACTGAATTGAAATATGACTCCTCATGGTAGCGTTTGCAGAATCAGTTTTTACCCTACTACCCCACCTCTTATATTGTAACGCAGCAATTCAGTTGCATCTGCCCAGATACAGATTTACTGCAGTCACTGAAAGATAAAACAGGGCCCAAATTGTATTTGTTAGGTGACAAGAGGTCATGAAGGAGAAAGCTGAAAAGATTTTAGGTGGATTTGCTATCATGAAAACAAACTGTTTTCTAGGTTATAAAAAATAAGTAATTGTACTCTTACCTTGTGGTTTCCAGAATCTGTGTCAAATTCAATCTCTGGCAATACAGTAAGTAAACTGCAGGACTGCAAACTCTTGCATTTAGCAGGAGATTTCTGGGAAAACCGAACTACCTAGAAAGAGTTGAAGAAAAAAAAAAAAGGCTATTTTCTATCTGAAGATGAAGTAATCTATATTTAATAAGAAAAGCCTTTCAATGAGCATAGCACAAGTGAAAAATAGCTCCACAATCGGAGAAGTTAAATGTCACCATGATCGGCACGAAGAACTTTAATCTCCCAAAGGTGACAAAAATCTCCATGAAGTGTAGAGAGCCTGGTTCCTGGTGGATTATTAGGGTTTAACAGAGAATGGCCAATATCCAAAGTAACATGGTGCTAACCCTCCTATCAAGATACAAAAAAACCAGGGGGTGGTGGAAATCTTCTCTTTAATAAATTGCTTCAAAAAAGACAGCACACAAGCACATGCACAAGACAAAATAGACCAAGACAATTTAAAAAGTATATGACATTATAGAAGCAAGGTTTTTTGTTAGCAAAGAGCACGTCTCTGCAGTAAAAATAATCCCAGAAGATCAATTTCAAATAAATATATATATATAGTTTTAACACCCAGTGTAAAGTCACTATTCGTAATAACAAAGCAGTTTTATGCCTATGTTCCCCCTTTCAGATGTAATATATGTGAAAGTATTTTTCATGACAGGAAGTGGCATGTATCCCTGCAAGAATGAACTGCTGCCATTATCTGGAAATCAATACAATTATTTTAACTGAATATAACACTACCTATTGAGTTCACATTTTTACTTTGAGTTTTGGGCTGTATGGGGAAAATTTTTACAGTGACAAGAGATCCTTGGACAGGTAAATGAGTTACTATAAATTAATTCCCAATTTTCAGTTAGCTTTCCTTGAACAATGCAATCAGTGGTTCTTTCCTCCAGATACCTCAAGTTAAGCATTCTCCTCCCCACCCCACTTTGTACTGACAGATACACACAACTTATATTTTAGATACATTCTGAATCAGTACAAAATGATTCAAGGTCTCTACTAAAAGCAGCACCACAGGCACCATGCTCCATCTCGTGAGATGTGAGCACTCATGCCCCCCCACTGAGTATTACCATCAATTATTTTTACTATGGCACCACCTAGAAGTCTCAAACACAATCTGTGCAAACACATGTTAAGAGACAGTCTCTGCCCTGAAGAGTTTACAATCCAAATATATATGCCACAGGGTGGGAAGGGAAACAGAAACACAAAACAGGTGAAGTGACTTACCTAGGGTCACATGGCAGGTAAATGTAAAGCATTTACACCTCCTCACTCTTATGCCTTATCCACAGGACCAGGCTATATCTCCTTTAATGGAGTTTAATGAGAATGGCACAAATTCTGAGTACAATATCTATAAGAGAAATATGTCGCAACATGTGGTTTTAAACAAGAGATGATCAATTCTAAGGACTCACAGAGCCTCTCCCCTCCTCCCCCAATGGCATGATATGCCATTAGAGAGAACAGCAATAACAAACGCAAAATGTTGGGAGAGGTTGTTGAATTAGTTTAGCATAGAGACTCCATACAGAATCAGAACCCCAATGTCCTAAGCACTATTCAAATACCCAAACCGTGAAGCCCCAATCTGCAACTGGCTCCATGCAGGTGGACTAGGTTCACACTCATTCGGAGCCAAATTGACTTCTGTGGTGCTCTAAGTACTGCCAGATGCAGCATTGTTCCTTAATGCAGACGGAGATAGAAAATATAAATGTAGATGGAAAAATGGCAGGGACAGCTAGACAGAGGCGGTCTGAAGGGGGGAGGGAGAGCTGTAATCCTCAACCATGAAAATGATTTATAAAGAAGGGCTTATGCCCAAATCCTTGCTTGATCACCACTTCCACCACCCACTGTCCCAAAGAGCAGGCAAAATTGTTATATGGGCAACACAAAAAACAGGATTAGAGGGTATGTTTAAACTTGCTGCTATTTACATACCAAGCAGCAAAAAAATCCTGTAAAAGGACTTCTAAAAGATTTATTTTTTTAATCTTATCAAACTTAGTTGTGGTTCAACAGCAGATTGCATTAAGGAAAAAAAAGGAACAACTGCAGATTCAGCATAACATTCTAAGCCATTAGAACAAAATGCATGTCCTGTATGAGCCAAATTAGAGAGGAGAGGATTTTTTAAACTCCCTATCCCATAGTTATCACCTCCTTTTTAATGTGTTATTTTTTCAGACATCAGCTACCTTGTGAACATAAGATACCAGCTAGATGGGCCACTGTTTGGCACCACAGAAAATGAGCATCTTTGTATGTCAGAGACCGGAGTGTAGCTTAGCATTCAAATACTCAATTACTTTGGGTGTTGTGGGCTGATATCATCTCCATCTTTTGGAGCAAACAGATCTCAGTACGTAAGTCAATGTTGAGACAGAAAATGATTTTAAACATGCTCAACACTGGATAATGTACACTGAAGACAAAAATGAAACCCCACCCCTCCTAATGCATTCCATAGCTTTAAAAAAATATGTCTTGGCCCAGAATTATAACTGACTGTATGATTTGTATTCCTGCATGGATAATCATTTCTTAAGAAGGAAGCCTACCTCAGTAATATTCACGGAGAGTTCACAAGAGCTTGGCAAACATTTCTGACAAAACAAAAATAAACTCAAACAGAAGGATTGCTCATAAAATGCTACATCAACAATTCCTTTGACAGGCATCTGGATTATGCTGCCTTTTAAATGGGAAAAACAAAGATGTCACTTCTAAGTTTAAATGGAAACAGTGAAATATGCTATTAAAAATATCAGATCATAAACAAAGCTATTTTACACAGACTCAAACGCAATGAGTAAGTATTACAACAAAGCTCGCCAGGATCCTTTGCAAGCAAAGCACTTACTGGAAAAGGCGGGCAGGGGAGGGCATTTTGCTAGAAGTTGTGCACACAATCAATATTAGATAAGGACCACAGATTATCTCTGGGTGCCCAGCTCTATAGGAAAAGAAGACTGGTCATTTCACAATGGAATAGTGGTCAATCTAATCTGGTATCTTGCCTGAAGGGGTCTACACTTGATGCTTTAAATCAGTGGTTCTCAAACTTTAACAACTCACCAACCCCTTTCACGAAAATATCAGATCTCGCAAACCCCCTCCTAACAATGAGTATTTCCAGGGATTTTCTCACTTACCTGAGCGTATGTTATAGTATACTATAGTACCAATGTAGACACAAGAACAAATGGGTACAAACTGGACATTAGGAAGTTTTAGACTTGAAATTAGATGAAGGTTTCTAACCATTAGAGGAGTGAAGTTCTGGAACAGCCTTCCAAGGGCAGTAGTGGGGGCAAAAGACATATCTGGCTTTAAGACTAAGCTTGATAAGTTTATGGAAGGGATGGTATGATAGGATAGTTTAATTTGGCAAGTGATCTTTGATTATCAGCAGATAAGCTGCCACATGGTCGCTGTGGACGTTGGATGAGGATTCTGAGTTACTGCAGAGAACTCTTTTCCTGAGTGCTGGCATAGTGGTCTCTTCCCACATGCTCACGGGTTTAGCTGAATATTTGGGGTCGGGCAAGGCAATTTCCTCCAGGCAGATCTGGCAGGGCCGTGGAGGTTTTTTCCTCTGCAGCGTGGGGCATGTGTCACTTGCTGGTGGATTCTCTGCACCTTGAGATCTTCAAACCACAATTTGAAGACTTCAATAACTTCGACATAGGTTAGGGGTTTGTTATAGAAGTGAATGGGTAGGGTTCTGTGGCCTGCTTTGTGCAGGAGGTCAGATTAGATGATCATATTGGTCCCTTCTGACCTATGAGTCTATAAGCAGTGATACTGGAAATAATTTGGGGTTTTTATTACACACTTATTACACCCTATTTATTATTACATTATTATTTATCATTACATTATGAAAACGGCAACACTCTTTC
Source organism: Chelonoidis abingdonii (assembly GCF_003597395.2). NCBI lineage: Eukaryota > Metazoa > Chordata > Testudines > Testudinidae > Chelonoidis > Chelonoidis abingdonii. The sequence goes on from NC_133771.1 coordinate 19,443,531, forward strand.
AAAATTTGCTTTTGTAGCTCATACCACTTTGATTAAGCTTTCTCCATATTTCATCAAGGTGTACCAGATGTGAAACAGCATGAAGGTATTTAAGAAGCCAACTCAAATAAAGAATTCCTCCCACAAGTATTCGGGTCTTGAGTAGTTCAGGCAAACAATGCACGACTACAACAAAGCTTGAACTTGTTCTTCATATTAATTTTTAAAACACTAGCAGCCTATTTAATTTTAGAAACAGCAAAAAATATCCACCTCCCTTTCCATTTCTCATAAGAAGTCTTGAAGTTTAAATCTCCAGTATGTGATGGATGCACTTGCTTTAATCTGCATAGCTTTTGGAAGTCTGGAACCACTGGAGAAAGATAAAGTCTCACGTCTGGTTCAGCATTGAATCTGCTTCTGTATTTGGTATTCACATGTGCATACGAGGAAAATACTTTCTTCCATAAGAATGTTATTGAAAATGGTAACAAAACTATAGCAGCTTCTTCTGCCAGCAGGGGGTACTCGTTTCTTAAACTCAGCCAAAAGTTGATCAATGACAGACTTCTGAAACTCCTTTTTAGTTCATAATCACAGGAGATCTCAATCAACTTCTCCTTCTCCTCAGTGCTCAATATCTGTGTTGAGGAAGTGGTATCAAAGGGGTTGAGAATCCAGTCGCTATCGCCTGACATAGCTGGAAAGTATTGCCTGAACACTGTGCAAAGTCCTTTTAGGTGTGCAGTTATATTAGTTTTAGTGCACTGATCCAACCAAAGTTTATTTTCTGCCAGGAAGTTATAGTCATGGGGGTTGGGCTACCAGTCGCCGCACCAAGGGGTCCATAGGGATGGAAGTGTCCGCCATTACAGAATTTTTTCTGAGAATCCCCTGATACATTTTGCGAACCCCCAAGGGTTCACAAACCCCTGTTTGGGAACCACTGCTTTAAATGAAAGTTAAAATTCTAATATGCCTATTTGTGCAATGCTGCCCATGGAGATGAAGCCTGAGATTAGACCCCATAGGAGGCTTCCCCCAAAGCATGAGATGTGATTACCTCCTCTTACCTTGGACCACTCTAGACCATTGTTAATGGTTATTACATTATCCAGAAAATGTTTATCTCTAGCAGCTAATGCATAAGATGACTGTCATGATGCAAAAGAGAAGTTCTTGTTGTTCTAAATTATCTAAGATGTTCCCAAAATTTTTTTGAGTGAAAGCTTATGTTGTAATATGTGAAACTCAAAGACAGGATATTCAGATGCAAAAAAAATAGACACTAGAAAGTCTATTTTTAGGAACTGGCAATATTTTGAGCAAAATCGTTCACCTCTGCAATAAACTTTCTTTGAAGCTGGACACATGCAGCTTGCTACACTAGCTGGATGTCCTTAAAAATTCACAGCAAACTTTTCATGCTTCATTATGATCTGTTGGCTTTCTTGAGGATTTGGTGAGCGTCTCAGAGACACACACTACGTTGAGAGCTCTCATCTCTTAACTGAAGCAGCGACTGCTGTATCTTAACCAAAACCGACCTTCTCACTAAAATGGCTGTTAGACATTGGAATTACAGGTGTCACCAACAAGAACAAAGAACCCTTTGCTCAACTTTCAGCCTCTGTCTCTTGAGATGTTAAAAGTTTTACTGGTATTCCAAAGTCTACCAAGACAGAAAATACCTAAAATGTCCATTGTAAATAAAACAAATGTTTGTTTTTGCCCTTGAGAAATTTTTTTCAGGCCTTCTCTGTAAGCAAACAAAACTGGCACAAACCCATTCGTACCTCTAAGCTCTGGCCTGTGCTGAGTCAGATAATCAAGGGTCATATGAGGAGGTAGCCAGGCCATGCATTCTGTAAGATGGACTGTTCACATGGATACAGAGACCTGAAGGGAGCAAGAAGGCCTTTGCAGCAGTAAAGCCAGGATGATAAGCAGACTATGAAACCCTGTCCTAAGGAGGAAAACGGCAGAGAAACCCTGCACCACAGAGCTAAAAGGAACCATGTTGGGTTCAGCAAAGAGCCAAAGGGCAGCAGAAACTAGGAAGAAACCTGCTCGGCCCGCTGCTGCAAAACGGGAAGGAAGTGTTCATTAAACAGGACTTGGGAAGAATGGCTTGTGCCTAGAAAGGTCGAACTGATTATTTTATTTTACGGCTTAATATGCCAGACCCTAAGAGAGGGAACATTATTTTGAAATGCCTGAGTGAGTGCCAATTAGTTTGAAGGGAACATGAGGAGGAGTGACTGCGATGCCCCACTGTGGGGTGACTTGTGTTGGACAGCACCCTGAAACAGGTGGTTAAAAAGATTCTTGCAGAAGGGATTTCAAAACCTACAGGAGTAACTTCTATAAGACCCCTGTTACTTTCAGCCTATTACATTCTGGCTGAAGTAACAGGTATTTCTTCTTGTTCCTTAACTAGCTGAATTTCTCCTGTGTGTCCAGAAGGATTGGCAAAAGTAATTTCAACTTATTTAAAGCAGAGACATGTGAAGATGCATTGTGTGTGCTCTGACTCGACCACTTGGGGAGTTAAGGTTGGAGGCGGGGAAAGACCTCTACACTTATTTTGGCTGGGGCTTGAGCCTTAAGCTGAAAGTCTCACATGGTATCCCTTTTAGCCAGTCAGAGTCAAGGACTAGCTATGGGCAGCAGCCTCATGCACTCATGGGAGCCCTAACCTACTCCTTCCCCATCATGTTTTAAGAGAGCACCAGAACCCTGACTTGTCCTTGAGGGAGGCCACCAGAGAGATACAACAGACTACTGGCTCTTCCTGCCTTAAAAAAACTCTTTGGGGTGAAGAGGGATAAGGAAGCTGATTGTGTGTGGGAGGGGGCCAGGTACCTTAAAGTCAAGCAAGCAGATGGGAGTCCTGGATCCTATGACAATCTAAAATAATTTGTTCACAGCAAGAATTTGTTCTCTTGATGCAAACTGTTAGTTTGCATGAGTACTATAGATGTCATTCAACTGAGTTAAGGATGATATGCCATGAAAATTGAGCTGCTCAATTTAAAATAACAACAATGAAAAGTGACTTAGGCTATATAAACCCAGGGTTTGCGGCCTTTCCATGTGGTGCTGAGAAAGCACTACACATCTGTCTTTCACCACTATTATGTGGTCTTCACAGTCAACTTATACTTTGTGGGCTTGTTCTGGTTTCACTAGATTTAAACTGAAGTCTAAATGAAAATAAACAACACATTAAAAAAAAAAAACGCATGTGGCAAAAAACACAAGTAGAATTGGCCAAAAATCCAGACACGGGCAGCTGAGGGTGTTTAATACAAAGGAAAGAAAAATGTGTTTTAAAAGATGAAGTATTGAAGAGCTGCTGCATCCTAGAGTGGGGTAACTTGAACCCTTGTGAGCAAAAAGCTGTTTCAGCAGCCAAAGTCTTCTAGCTACTTCCAGCGCTTAAAATGGGTGGGATTTGAGACTTGTGGAGGAAAGAACCGTGTGAAGCTATGGAATGCATGCACACGACTAACATCACACACACACACACACACACACACACACACAAAATATATATATCTTTTAGAGGAGTTGCAGCAGTGGTGCCATAGACTTTTTCCCCTGTTTTCCTCCACCACACTGGCCCAGCATCATAAAAAAAACTCTCCCACCAACAGTCACTATAATTCATCATAATCCAGATGTGCATGCATGGAATTGGGGGGAGAGAACAGGAGGCTGCCCTCTTCCAGAGCCTTCCAAGTCTCTCTGCACCCAGCAACAACCTAAAGATTGAACCCAGAAATGCCAACCAAATGGCTTGGGGGTGTAACTAGAAGGGTAATAATGCATGGTGGGTTAAATCACTCGCTTAAGCCATTGAGACAGCTTGCCAACCCACAAAACAGCCACCTTGACCCCTGCCACTTTTAATGTGTTTTGCCGAAGTATAAAGCAAACTTGTGTCCTATTATGTCATTTTTACCTCTGTTCTCACTCCTTTGATCTTATCTAGGGATACACTAATAGGTAAAACAGTAGAACTAACACACTTCCCTTGACACACACACACACACACCTCACCAAGATTAACTGGATTATACAGATACATGGAAGGGAGAAAGTCCTCTTAGGTCTACACTAATACTAATTTGTTAGTAAGGAATTTGTGTTAGACATTTTTTTCAGAAGTGGGTTTAGACAATACAAGTTGAAAGGCCAATGTTATATGAACTATAGACCCAGGCATGGTTCTGCATCCTGTCTGTAAATATTTATTAGAAGCTTGTTATTCACTAAACTGATGTGTGTATGTGTTGAGTCTAAGATGAACATGCTCCATCTTACCTAATGGAATGTCTCTCACACTGCTCAGCTAACAGTAATCCCTGTCCATCATGCCACACACTCATCCCACTACAGGCACAAGAGCCTTCTCTTCTGCATCTCCAGCTACATGGGAACATTCTTCCTTTGTCTCACACTCCATCTCATTTAAAGTCTCAGCTCAGAACTTCTCCTCACTCAGTTTCTCTGTCCCTCTTTTGTCATTTAAAATCAGAAGCTCTCAAAACAGTGATCCATGGAGCATTAAATGATGCAGGCTGGTCACGTGAACAGTCACTCGCCTGCTCCGTTGGGTGTCCCAGACAGGGGACTTTTGCATGAAAGTGACTATACAAAAACAAACAAACAAGCAAGACTTTTTTCACCATACTGCACAGTGGGGCTGTTTCATTTCACAGAGGCTTGCAGTATGAACCACTGAAGGGACATAGGCAAATAAAGGTGACAGGTCCATGATCCAAGGAGCTTACACTCAAAAGACAGACATAGCACAGCAAAAGATGGCAAAGGTTGTGGGGGACAAGAGTTACAAAGAAAAGATGACATATGCTCATGGTTACACATGATTCATGTCACTTCTTCCTCTATTTGTATTAAGTCTTGTGTGAGTCAGCAGGTTATTTGCTATATTTTGACCAAGGTGTTATTGCAAATCATATGGAAAGTTGCAGCGGAATTATTCCCCTTCCGTCAACAAAAGCAACTATTTATTATTTGTATTATAGTGGTGCCTACAATTCCCCAACTAATATTGGAGCCAGATTGTGCTATGTACTGTACATACACATAGGAAGAGACTATATCTTTCTCACAGAGAATACAGTCTTTAAAAAAGTGATGGGGCAGGGCATGAAAGGAAGTATTATTAGAAATGAGGAACTGAGGTAGAAAGAGATTGAAGTGTGCGCATGGGCAAGTCACGAGGGGCCAGTGAGAATATTATCCAGGTATCTTGGGTCCGCAATCCAGTGCCTTAATCACAAGAACCTCAGAATCTTTTCTCTCAATCTACGTTGTATAGCTATAGAATTAATCTTCATGATTATGGGGGTGACTCTACACTGTACTAGCAGTGTGGCCATAGAGTTATAAATGAGGATCCCTGATCAAGTGCACATTCAGTCCAAATCATCTGCTAAAAAGTTATCCTCTTATGGGTTACATAAAGACATAATACTTCTACATTAACCTGTGTGCCACTGAAGCAGCCTTTCCAGCAATTTGGCCTACTTTATCTGCAAGTAGAGTCTCACACCCAGTTTGAGCAAGGGAGCACACATTTTAAATTATGATGAGAGACTCCAATTTTCACTGGATGCAGTGTCAAATTTATTTGTAATGGGATCATCTATTATCTGTCAATACTGAGCAAACTAGATGAGAAAATAATGGTTAGTAGTACATTAAATGGCCTATCTGAAATGCTCTGCCTGAGGAAAATGAGCACAACGGTGATGGAGTTGAAAATAAAGGGTCTGTTTATTTGTTGTTTAATGCAGCCCACCTGAAGTTAATAATTACCTCACATGTGTGATCAGAAGTTTAGAAAACTAGTTCTCTTCCTGTCTCACCCCATTTTAAAGACAGAAAATCTAATCCAGTTACTAGGGCACGTTTGTTATCTTAGCTCTACTGGTGGCAAAGATGAGATCAACACCAGAAAGAAGATAGATAAACACCTGAAGAGGAAGGCAGAGCAGAGTGATGCTCAATGAATGACATATGTAAGAGGCATAGTCAGAGCACTGGATTGGGAGCCAAGAATTCCTGAGTTCTGATCCTGGCTTGTGGCTTCTAGGCAAGCATGCAGGTGCCTTCAGTGGGAGGCTCAGCAGGCTACAGGCAAATAAATGACAGAGATGCCTCCAGGGGGAAGCTGAGAAGAAAGTGGTGCTTTTTTAAATTCACAAGTTAAATCCAGTTGAATAAGGATCATTGTTCCAAGCCAAGTGTAGGCTGAGGTTAGTCTCCAAAGTCAGAGTCCATAACTAGGCCTTTGCTTTCTTTAGACAAGCCTTGGCCAGCTGCTACTATTTGCCCATTGGTCAGTCCATACACTGGCTCAGATGAACAAAATCCCATGAATTGGTTGTCTACTGGCCTTCCCCTATATCAAGGAAACCGACATACTCTGTCTCACTCAGCAAGTAGCTAGATACTCTACTATGAACCTTCCATACCACCAGGAAACCCCTAGATTAGCATCTGCCTGCAAACAAGCCAGCAGGCACAAATGGGGGACTACAGATGCAACCAGGGCATGGATTACTCCAGCATTCTGATGCCTAATCCAAGTTACAGACCAAAACTCAGTCTTCTACTTGTAGCTGTAGCTCTCAGTCCTTGTGAGGATAGGTCCTTCTGAGCCTGGAAGGGTTGTATTCCACTTGTCAAGGCAGCCAGATTTCCAAAGCCTGTTTCCTCCTTTTTCTCTCTTCCACTTGGAAGACTGTTTATTTTAAGCTGGATATTTCTCACAGGTGTTGCAGAGAGGAACTAACTGCAGTCCTCTGTTTGAAGAGCCTCACCGGGCTCACTCTGGAGTTTGTATACTCCCATCACAGCACTCCATCACTGTCTTCTTCAGTTTCTTCATTAACAATGCACAGAAAACAAAAGAACTAGAGAAGGCTATGTACTTCCATACCTAAGAAGGATATTGGGAAATATTAATGGCTTTTTTTTTTTGCGCTAATGGTGGACCAATCAAGTGTTTGATGGCACTTGGATTTGTGATAGATTATTGTCCCTTTTAATAGTTAAGCATGCAGAGTTTGGGTATTAGAAGAGAGTGGAAGATAATATAATGTTACTGAGAAAGTTTAAATTTTTAATTTTACTTTCCCTTCCCACTCCTTAAATGCTTTATGCACATGCACACAGAGTAAAATGCAAATAAACATAATCAAACTAAGGGTGTCTAAACCAGTCTAAAAAGTGAGACAGGGGAAGAATATACAAACAAAGGGGCATGCTAAAAATAAAAACACGTTAGGAAAAGACCAAGGCCAAGGAGAGAAGCACTGGAAAGGATGACATACCATAGAGGCAACCATAACAGAGGCCCCATGGCTGCCAAAGGAAGAAAGGAAGGAGAGATTCACAAGGTGAGGGTGGCACCAGAGCACAAGTGCCAGTGTTATGTTCTCTTTGCTTGATATTGGCCAATACAAGGATGAAGCATTCAGCATAAGCAAAGTGTATATTTTGCCTAACACATATGAAGACTGATAGATTTATTTTGCACGTTATCTTGAACGTGCTGGGAACAAACTCTTCATAAAGTTGTACATTGTTCAGTAACTTCGCTAATTATAGACTTTGCACTCTGCTATTGTTCAAGATATTCCTTTCCTAGTACGACTCATTGTTTAAGAAATCATGCATCGGTAATGGAAACTTTACACATAAGAGTGAAGTTCTCCTAGTAGCGAAGTGTCACTTCCACAGAACTTTTTTTTCTCTAGTAGGTAATATGCAAATTATCTGTGCTGACCTCTCCTTAATTTAGAATACCTCTGTCATAAACCAATTATCAACATTTGACACAAGCAGGACTTGCAAGTTTGAAAAGCAATTAAAATTTAGGAGCTGTCTCTCACAATAAAAAAAACCCAAACACTCACAGAAGTAGCATTACAGGAAAGTTGCTCCACGCAACCCATCATTCTAATTCCGCCTCAGTCAATCAAGCCAGGCCTCACTGAATAGCAGGGCTCAGGCAGACAAATAGCAGTGTTTAGGAGGTGCAGCTGGTGGTACTTACCGTTAACAGCAAAAGCAGCATCAGTTAAATTAACATTCTTCATTCTTTCATTGCTCATTATGATTTGACAGACATACCTGCAGTCCACATAAATGACTGAGAGTGAGAATGCTGTCTAACATCCTGCCATGAAACAAGACCACCTAATGGGAGCAACCACTGTAATTAAAACTCTGGAAACTGAGAATAAAACTAGTTAAAGAAGACAGTGCTGGGGATTATGACCTACTTTGAGTTTTATTAAAGGAATCACAAGAGTCTATACCTCTTCTTATGCCAAAATAAAAACAAATCTACTATTTTTGATATTTATCCAATAAAGGACTCGAGTATCACCTTGATCCAAAACTCATTTGTGTTGTTGCAGATTTGGAAGTGCAGTGGGGATGACAGAGATTACTTAAGTATTAACTAATCAGTTTCCCCAGGAGAACTCATTCCCTAAATCTTATTTGCTCAACTTCACACGATTTTCTTTGATGGCGAATTCTACTTAAACAGGTTCTACTTAAAAAATTACAGCAACATTTAATCTCTTGGATCAGGAAAAGTTAAATTTAGTCAACTCAAGGCAGTATTTTCTAAGTCTCATAACTTGAGGTTTCAGAGGTAAATGTAGTACGAAAAAGGTGCTTAAAAATCTGATTCAGAATTGTCACAGTAACTGCGTCTATTCAGGGACTGGGAGTCAAGTGTATTAAGGAGGAATTTACCGTGGCAGCAAAAAACCCTCAAAAATGCTGTAAAAAATTCATATGTACCTATATCTGCATGACATCTAAAGAGGACAAATAAAATTCTTTGGGAATATGCTTTTGTACACCTATTTATTCTGAAGGTATTTATTCTGCCTGATCATGCACTTTACAGCTTCTGCAGAATTGGAAGAAACAATTTTCCTTAAGCCATTTTATGATCTGATGGTTATTGTGGACTGGGATTTTCAGTTAGTGAAGATGGTTAATTAGCATGACACATTTCTTTTACAATAAATGTAAAACTCACACTTACATAAAATGCTTTGTTGTTCTTCCTGTACGGACTTTTGAGCCTCCAGACTCCTTCCTTCCTCCACCCTGAAGACTCCATGTCTTCTTGACAAGGAGGACTGAGCAAAACTCCCTTCGGAGCCTGTTAGTGCTAATCCTGATTTGTTCAGAAGTATCACTGCAAAGCTTTGAAAAGACTCTTCTTTCCCCAGGAGTAAACTGTAGTAACTCCACAGCACTCCCAGCTGAGGACCTGAAGGACCTAATTAGAATCTTGCACTCTGATCTCCAAAGGGATAACATGTTATGAATCTACTAGACCCCAGCTGGCTTGCACAGTGCAAGATATGCAAGTTGGAAGATATGCAAGTTGACTAGTAGTGGTTTGGAGGGATAAGGAAATCTAGATTTCAACACCCTCCTCAACACTTTTTTTTTACCATTGCCAACTGAGGCCTCAGTTCAGCAAGAATGTAAACATTAATTTAAGTTCCACTAAATTCAATCAGACTTAAACATGTTATAAGTGCTTTGGTGAACTGGGATCTGACTTGTTGGTTATATGATGAAAGGGCTAAGCCCAGAGAGCACAGTAATACAGAGACACAGTGGAAGAAAGAATCTGGAAAATAATCTGGAAAACAATATTCAGGTTTGCAGCATTTAGTTTCCTATGATGTAAATCCATTATTTAATATATACAGTTGTATTAAAAAAAAAAAGGTAGCACTCATCATATGGGCATAAACTTTCTACCTCTTCACTTTAAACTCCATGGAAAATCTCAAATTAGGATGTCTACACTCAGAATCTGAAGCTCACAATGGGCCTTGGATCAGGCCTATGGGATTGTTTTATTTAATAATAATACTCAGCTCTTACACTGCATTTTTCATTATTAGATCACAAATGCACATCACAATCTTTAATGAACTTATGCTATTATCACCATTTTACAGACTGGAATCTGAGGAAGAAAGAGGCTAAGTGACTTGCCCCAGGTCACACAGGAAGTCTATGACAGAGCAGGGAATTGAATTTAAGATACTTTCCTCTCAAGAAAGTAGACTAGTAGGGGAGCATCATATTAGTTTCTACTGTATGAATAACTGCACCATTGATTTAAACCATTTCAACCCTAGCCAAATAGCTAACTGAACATGCTCTGGTGAACTTTATAAAAATATATTCTTAAATAAAATTTCCTTAATAGCAAATACTTTGCCTCATGCAAACTCTGTTACCTCACCCAGCACTGAAACATCTATCTTCTGTTCATTTCTTATAATAATAAATAATTATGCTTTTTTGTTTAACTTAGACTGGATCTTCTACAGCTCTATATTTAAGACTATTCAAGACTTAAAGCGCTCTCAAAAGTACAAGCCTAATCTAACCAGTATCTCACAGAGCAGAAATGCCAGTCGTTCAAATACACAATATGAACTGGCTACTTTAAATGAGCTGATGAGACCCAGGAGACAAACCTACACTTTTCCACAGCTTTGAAACTGGTAAAGGAGGAAATGTAGCATCTTAATGGTAGCAGCCATCACCTCTTGGGAGATGATAAAAGGATGCCTAAGTTTAACCCACTTCAAAAAGGGAACAAAAAAAACCCAACCCCCCACACCGTAACAAGAAGCAACAGGAAAAGCACTGGAGAATTCTTTTCTTCCCTCAAGAGAATATTTATACAACACTGCTCAATATAGTCCCAGGGAAAAACCTCAGGCCACGTCTACACCGCTATACCACTGCAAGCTGCATCTAGTGAATGTGTAGCTGCATGCTGCAGTGAAAAGCACACTACGTCCACACTATGGTGCGTAGTTACATATGCTAGTGAAAGGCTCTGGCAAAGGAGAGGCAGCGGCGAAAAGGCCAAGCCTTTCTCTGCTGCTTCCCCCGGCCAGAGCCTTTCCTCTCTTCTCAAGCCTTTCCCTGTGGTGGTGTAGACATGGTGGCAACGGCTTGGCAAACAGACAGTCATGTTCGGAATGTACACAAATACATACCCACACCATTCAGGCATATCTTTACTGTATTCGCCTAAGCATGCCTCCCAGTCTATATTGCCAGTTATACCCTTGCTAGGGGAGCTACAAGGGTATGTACTCTACACACTACCGAAAGATGAGTGCAGTGCAGATGCATCCTTTGATGCATATGTTCACATGGTTTGGGTTTTGTTTTGGGAGGTTTTTTTTTGGTCTAGCTACATGATATATTAAACTATAAGGAGACCCGAGGAATAGCATGTGTGTGCCAGTTAGAACCCAATTGCAGAGTAATAATAAGAAATGACTGACTATGTACACACAAGTGTACAGGTATTCCATGGGAGAGAGAAACCCTGGAACATAATCCCACCAAGAGACCTAGAGGAGTTAGTGGATAGTCAATTAGAGATCAGCATACAACACTATATGGCTGCAAGCCAATGTGATTCAGGATTTCAGATGCAGAGACATTTCATTACCGTGCTATGAAGGGACTGTCCACTATTGTATACACTGGCAGCACTTGGGACAAATTATTAAGCATAAGGGGTTCACACAGGGTACGTGAAACCACTTAAAATGAAAAAGGAAATTAACGCCTCTGCCACTGTAGGACAAAGAAGCTTTAGTAGGTAGCAAGGTATGTTACAAGTTGTTGTAATGAGCCATAAAACTAGTGCCTCTGTAAAGACCATGTTTTCCAGTATCCAGAAGAGTTATGAATTTAAGTTCCCAAGCTTGTCTTTTGAAGATGTTGCACAGGTTTCCTTTGAGGATGAGGACTGAAAAGTGTTTGCCTGTGGGTGATAGAAAAATGATAAAAGACAAAAACACTCTGTGTGAGTTCATTCAAAAGAGTAGTGCCAGTCTGGTTTCAACCACATAGTTGCTTTGGGGGCATCGTGATGTACCTCATCCAGTGCATCAATGTTGTAATAGGAATGTGTAGGGTCTAGGGATCTTGAAAGATGTGTTGTGGGATGAATTAATCATTATAGATGTGAAAATATGTCTGGAGAGTTTGCATCTGTTTCCCCAGACTCTGGTGCTGCTTTGAGTCGGCGTGTTCCGGCATGCGGTGAGACTGTTCTGATGATGAGCTTGGAAATGTGGGGGGATTGTTTGAGGAATTGGTTGTGAATCTGAATGTGGAAGGCAATTTGGGTGAAAGTGATCGTGAAATGATAGATTTCATGGTTCTAAGGAAAGGAAGGAGTGAGAGCAGCAGAATAAGAACAATGGATTTCCAAAAAGCAGACTTTAACAAACTTAGAGAACTTGTAGGTAAGGTCCCATGGGAAGAAAACCTAAGGGATAAAGGAGCTCAGGAGAACTGGCAGTTTTTCAAGAAGACAATCTTCACATAGTCCATCAGTTCAAGATGGACATTTTCATGCTCTCTCCTTTTGTGGATTATGGAGTGAGAGTGACTCTGAAGTCCAAAGCATGACATGCATGCTTGTGAGCAGATCAGGCAGACAAAAAGTTATTGGTAATCAACTTGGTAGCTATAGTAGTGGTATGAAGATTTTCCCTTTCAGCTAATCAATTATTTCCATCCTCTTCAAATACTTGGAAAGCTCTGAGTGTTGTGTGTCACCATGCTGATCTATTTGACACAGCCTTCTTGAGATCTGGTTTTATTGCACCAAAATGTATGCTTTTCTTGGTGCTGTCCTTGTAGCGATTTCTGGGCCGACTTTGATTCCAACGTCCTTGTGCCAAGTCTCCACAGAAAATTTTTCTGGAGAGTTAATGTTCAGGCATCTCAATGATGTATCCAACCCAGCATAGTTGGGCTTTTATCAGCATGGCCTCGATGCTTTTGGAGAACCTCCAGGTTGGTAATTTTGTCTTGCCAGCAGATCCCCATAATGGCATGCAGAGTTCACATATTTAAGGTCTCTAGCTGATTGATATGACATTTGTATGGTGTCCAGGTCCCGTAGACATAGAGAAGAGATGTGAGCACAAAAGCAGTGTAAAGTTTTTATTTTTGTTGAAAGAGTTATGTTGTGGGATTTCAGGACTTTGTTGCATAGCTTTCCTAGTAACTGAGAAGCTTTCTGTATCCTGTTCGTGATCTCTTTGTCAAGAGATCAATCATTGGAGATGTTGCTGCCGAGATAGGTAAAACTGCTAACTTGCTTTAGTTGGATTCCACTAATGGATACGCTGGGGAATATGGCAAGGAGCGGTGAAGGAGACAATATGAAAAGCACAACTGTAAACAATTCCGATGCACAAGAAACATAAGAAGAATAGTAAGACACCAATATGGCTCCATGAGGAGCTCTTTAATGACCTGAAAATCAAAAAGGAATTCTATTAAAAAAAAAAAAAAGGAAACAGAGACAAATTGCTAAGGATGAATACAAAAAGGATAGCATAAGCACGCTGGGACAAAAATCAGAAAAGCTAATGCACAAAACGAATTAAACCTAACAAGGGACAAAAAAACAGTAAAGAAGAGGTTCTATAAATACATTATGAGCAAGAGAAATACAAAGGAAAGTGTAGGTTCTCTGCTCAGCGAGGAAGGACAGCTAATAATGAATGACATCAAGAATGCTGAATTGTTTAATGCCTATTTTGCTTCGGTCTTCACAAAAAGGTAAATTGTGATGAGACACTTAACAATATTAACATTACTGATAAAGGAGGAGGAAAGCAAGCCAAAATAGGGAAAGAATAGGTTAAAGAAAGAATATTTAGGTAAGTTGCATGTATTCAAGTCAAAAGACGTGATTAAATTCATCTTAGAGTACTTCAGGAACTGACTGAAGCAATCTCAGAACCATTAGCAATTAGCTTTGAGAACACTTGGAGGATGGGTAAGAACCCAGAAGACTGGTGAAGGGCAAACATAGTGCCTATATTTAAAAAGGGGAACAAAGAGAACCCAGGGAATCATAGACCAGTCAGCATAACTTTGATACCTGGAAAGAAAGTGGAACAAATTATTAAACAATCACTTTGTAAGCACCTAGAGGATAAGGGGACTATAAAGAATAGTCAGCACAAAATTGTTAAGAACAAAGCATGCCATATTTCCTTCTTTGACAGGATACTGGCCTAGTGGATGAGGGGGAAGCAACTGATGTGATATATCTTGATTTTAGTAAGGCTTTTGATACAGCTCCACATGACATAAGCTAACTAGAGAAATGGGGTCTAGAAGAAATTGCTATAAGGTGGGTGCATAACTGGCTGAATGAACAACATGGATACCCCCTCTGAAACCTGTTACCATACTCAAAGAGTATGCTGTCTTTATTTGGGGAACAAATATAGTGGGTTCCCACAGGGGTCAGTCCTGGGTCTAGTAGTATTCAATATTTCCATTAAAGATTTGTAAAATGGAATGGGGAATATGGTTATAAAATTTGTGGATGACACCAAGCTACGAGGAGTTGCAAGCACTTTGGAGGACAGGATGAGAATTCAAAACAATTTTGGAAAATTGGTCTGAAAACAACAATTAAATAAAGACAAATGCAAAGTACTAGACTTAGAAAGAAAAAAAAATCAAATGCAAAACTACAAAATGAGTAATAACTGGCTATGCATTAGTATCACTGAAAAGGATCTGGGGGTGGTGGTGGATAACAAACTGAATATGAGTGAATTATTTGACGCAGTTGAAAAAAGGCCAATATTATTCTACGGTGTATTAACAGGAATGTTATATGTAAGACAGATGGTAATTGTCCTTCTCTACTCAGCACTGGCAAGGCCTCAGCGAGAGTACTGTATCTAGCTCTGGTGACCACATTTTAAGAAAGAGGTGGACAAACTGGATAGAGTCTAGAAGAGAGCAAAAAAAAATGATAAAAAGTTTAGAAACCCTGACCTACAAAGAAATGTTAAAAATAAAAAACAAAACAAAAACAGGACATTTAGTCTTGAGAAAAGAAGACTGAGGAGGGACCTGAATACAGTCTTCAAATACAGTAAGTGTTGTTACAAAGAAGGCAATTGTTTTCCATGTCCACTAAAGGTATGACAAGAAGTATTGGACTTAATCCACAGGAAGAGACATTTAGAAAGTTTTTCCTAACATCTAACATAAGTATGAGGATAGTTAAGCATTGGAATAGGCTTCCAAAGTAGCATGTGCAATCCCAGTCACTGAAGGTTTTTAAAAAGTAGGCTAGACAAACACCTGTCAGGGATGGTCTAGGTATACTTGGTCCTGCATCAGTGCAAGGGACTGGACTAGATGACCTCTTAAGGTCTTTTCCAGCCCCATATTTCTATGATTCTATGTTGATTTTGCATTGGAAGAGAGGTCAGTGATATTCACTTTTCTTAATGTAACTTGTTTTATTTAAACTATATACACTAGTCCTTGAGAGGAGGTGGTCAAACATCATGCAGGGCATTCTCCTCTTCCAGGAATCCTAATCCAACACCAACGTGCAACTCCCATGGAACAACTCTGTCCCAAGAATTGTCTCTAGTTAGAGAGATCAAGGTAGGGAGAAAAACTATTATTACTGCTTGTAACCACTCTTCTAAAAATAAACTCCATATTAAAACTCACAATGCAGCATTTCTTCATGGACTGAAGAATGCTCAAACACTAAGAAAAAGGACTTTTAAAACTATGTGTGACAGTACCATCTGGTGACTCCACTGTAATAATCTAGTGCTATTTGTGAACATGGCACTTTATGAATTTACAAATATTAAGGAAGACTCAGTCATTGCCCCCAAAAGTTTATGATTTAAGCTACATACTGGACACAAGAAAAAGGGGAGAAATTTTAAAAATCATTAAATTTGATAAGGTTTGGCACAAGTCTTGTTGGTTCCAGATGTATTGTTGCATTTGCCTTTTTAAAAAAATATATAGTTTTTATATAACTTTCATGTTTCTCTACATCAATATAAGCAAGAGAGAAAGAGTAGACAGCAGTGAATATGATAAAACTCTGACTAAATGGAAGATCCACATGACCAGAAAAATTTAGGCCAAGTATCAGGAATGATTCCCTGCAGTGAGCTCTATTATCCAGGACCATGAAATAGCCTTCCAAGGGAAGCAATAGATGTCCCATGGTTTAGGGATATTTGAAACAAGACACAGTGATATTGTGGGAGAAAGAAAAGCAATGTTAAATACAATCTTGCACTGGTGTGCTTGATCTAATCTTGCCCTACTGGTCTTTTCAACAGATAACTAGGATGCTAGACCTACATCTGTCATAAACAGACAGCTAAGGGTTAATGTTTCTTTTACCTGTAAAGGGTTAACAAAGAGAACCAAACACCTGACCAGAGGACCAATCAGAAAACCGGATTTTTCAAAGCTCAGGGAGGGAATGTTTGGATCTGTGTCTTTGTCTGGCTCTCAGCTATGAGAGGGATCTTTCTATCTTCAAGCTTCTAATCTTCAGTTTCAAAGTTGTGAGCACAAAGGTAGAAAAACAATAGGCTGTTATTGTTTTTTTGTATTTACATGTGTGTAGTTGCTTGGAATGTTTAAATTGTATCTCTTTTTGAATAAGGCTGTTTATTCATTTTTCTTTTAAGCAATTGACCCTGTATTATTGTCACTTGATACAGAGAATATTTTTATGTTTTTCTTCTTTTTTATATAAAGCTTTCTTTTAAAACCTGTTTGAGTTTTCTTCTGGTTAAGGCTAAGAACGAAGGGAGGGGAAATCTCTTTGTGTTAGCTTGACTAGGTTTGAATCTGCATAGCCTCTGGGTGAGGGGGAGAGACTCTTAATCTCTCTGGTTTGTGTTTCAAGGAATTGAAGCGGGAAAATCTGGGGAGGTAAGAGGGGAAGGGAGTGGGTTATTTCCCTTTGTTGTAGACTCAGGGCATCTGAGTCTTGGGGGTTCCCCAGGGAAGGTTTTGAGGAGACCAGAGTGAGCCAAACACTGGAAATTTGGCTGGTGGCAGCTCTATCAGATCTAAGCTGGTAATTAAGCTTAGAGGAGTTTATGCTAGTACCTCATATTTGAACTCTAAGGTTCAGATTGAGGAATTATACTATGACATGGCGGCAGCGAAGTGGGAAACATAAGAATCCAGAAGCCAGTAGGTATTATTTTCTTTTTCTCTGCTAGGGCTTTTAAGTCTCAGTTCCCAGTTTGAACTATCAGACTGCGCTCCCTCCCAAATGATTCAGTATTGCAGTTCACAATTAATTCTTAAAGGACAACACAATGCCTGGGTTGGTTCTTTACTTGATAAAATCATTGGCTATAAATGGATCAAAAGTTGATAAACAAACATTTATTAATGACAACAGAGGGACCCATTTTTACAATTTATACAAACTGGTCAACATTTCCTTCTGAGCAGCTCACTAAATCCAGTCGAGAGCTAAAACTGAGCACATTTAATACATTTCAGATGCTGAATGCTGTCAGGATCTGAAGATAGAACTTCTGCCAGACAATTTAGATTTAATAATATTTGTTGGTTTTCCAAGATGAAGACTGTTGTTATTTTAAATCATTGCTTCATAGAATTTGGTTTGCATACATTAGTACAGAAAGTAAGCCACGACTGTGTATTGTTATACAGTGACATAATTCCTTGTTTTCAAACAACTTGTTTCGCTGCAATCTTTTTCCAGTTAGACCATTTTCCATATGTGAAAAACAGTTATTTTGTTTTCCGGGTTTTTTCCCCCCATTGCATTACTGAAAACTTGTTTAAACCATTCATCTTTCAGTCCCACAACAATTGTTCTTCAGTGCTCCGAGTAAGTACAAAGAAATGTAAACAATCAGAGCTCTGTTTTTCGTTCTGCAAAAAAGATTCCAATCCAAGGAATTCAAATGATAGCTTTTGGTTATAAAAAAAGTCAGCCCATCACCACATTACTTTATCTGGCATTATGTGCTGGGGGGGGGGGGGGGGAATTGGGATGAATTATTAAAACTGCCTCATATGCCTGCGGATCTAACAGCGTGCTTACACCATTGTAATCCTCAAGGATATTAATGCAAAATTAAGAAAAAAAAACTTTGATTATGCATCTGTGGTTTTTATACTACAAACAATCATCCCCCCAGAGGAAAATCTACTTTGTGGCTCACCTATCTTTGTTTATGCTTGTTACCTGCAACTGCTGCAAACAAATGGAAGAGCAGAACAATTACCTAACAGAGCGACTGTAGGAGACTGGGAGAAAATGCTGGGAAACTAGTTGGTACTTGGTGGACAGGTTCATTTCAACTTAGCTTGCAGAGGTGAAGGGCTATTCTACGAACAGTGCTTGGGAGACAGAATGGGAAGCTAAGACGCACACATAGGCACCACAGAACCTTAACCTGACAGTTTTTAACTTTCTGATGATGATTTATTTTACTTTTATTGGTATAAACACCAGCCTCTGAAAAAAAGACCTTGCCGATTGAACCTGTTTCTGCAGAGTCATTCCACTGTCTTTCAGCCGCAACCTGTTTTTCAGCAATAAATACACTGCACATATAGCGCTTTTTTGCATGTAAGTCTCAGAACATGTTACACCAGTGGTTCTTAACCTTTACTGCAGCCTGTACCCCTTTGGTTCTCAAACTATGTTCTCGCACCCCTTATCAAAAATCGCTGAAGTAGGTCAGTTCTTTAAACCTAGATACATCATAACTATAGAATGAAAGAGACAGCATTCACTCAGGCCAGGGCTTTATAAAGCCGCACACAAGCAACCAGGGAGCTTTGCGAACAGGGGCTGCTAACAGGGAGTTTCGCAAGGGAGTTCTCCAGGTGAAGGAGGAGCAAATACAGCATCTGTGGGGTAAGTGACTGTCTGTAGTGTGTGTAGGTTTGGGGGTTACTTCCTGTGTGCTGTGCTTGTGTTTATCAGTCTGTTTGTTTGGTTGTTTGAAGGACCGTGTGATGTGGCTGGCAGTTGGAGGCCTTGAGTTTCAAAGGAAGGTTTGAAAGCTCGAAGCCTCTGGTAATTGGCTGAGCCTTAATCAGTGGGCGGGGCATTTACTCAAGCCAGGGCTTTATAAAGCCACGCACAAGCGACCAGGGAGCTTTGCGAACAAGGGCTGCTAACAGGGAGTTTTGCAAGGGAGTTTGGAAGTGGAGTGGGAAGGGAGCGGGGGTCCCTTGTCGGTCCTACCTGTTCCCCGGTAGTCCCCTTAAAACCTATAATTTAAACCACATTCCAAAACCACTTTCTTTAAACCACCCTTTCATTAACTAGGAGACAATGCAGGCAGAAGCCCGGCAGCAGAGTGGGAGCTATCCAGTTTATTGCACTGAGTGTAGCATGTATGATTACCAGCCCTGTGGGCGGGTGGCGTATGTGTGCAGTCGGTGCAAGGAGCTCCTGGCCCTCAGAGACCACGTACGGACTTTGGAGGCCAGGGTGGCAGAACTGAAGGAGCTAAGAGAGGCAGAGAGGTATGTTGATGAGGCTTTCCGGGATACTCTAGAATTGTCCCACCTCCGGTCAGACAGCCCCTGCGCTGTTGAGGAGGAAGAAAGGCCCAGGGAAGCAGAACAGTCAATGGGAGCAGAGGGAAACCTTCCCATAGTTGGGACCCTCCTTTCAGATGGTGCTGGGGTTGCCTCTCGCACTGAGTTACCTCTCCAGGGGAGGACCTCCAGTGCTAGAAAAGCAGTGTTAGTAATGGGCGATTTGATCATTAGAAACAGTAGCGGTTTGTGAGACGCGGGAGAACCGTATGGTGACTTGCCTGCGCCTGGTGCGAGGCTGCGGATCTCTCGAGGCATCTAGACAGACTTATGTGTAGTGCTGGGGAGGAGCCAGTGGTCGTGGTACATTAGGGTACCAATGACATGGGAGGTAGGAGAGATGTCCTGGAAGCCATTTAGGTGCAGGAGAAACTGAAATCCAGGACCTCTATGGTGGTATTCTCAGAAAGCTCCCGTTCCAAACCAGGGCCAGTTAGGCAGACAGAGCTTCAGATCTCAATGCATGGGTGAGACGTGAGGTAGAGAGGAGGGTTTAAGTTCATCAGAACTGGAAACTTTTGGATGGGGGGAGGCCTATACGGAGAGATGGGATCCCCAAACCAAGTGGACCAGCACTATGGCACTAACATTTAAAGGTTTTAGAGCAGTTTTTAAATAGCGATGGGAACCGACTGCTGCAGAGGAGCGTATCGGCACAGACTCTCTTAGGGGAAAGTTGATGATATAAGAATCTCCAGGTTATAGTCAGGACGAGGAGAAGAGGATATGTAGGACCAGTCAGATATAACATCAACATAAAAAAATCTGCGCATCAGAAAAGGCAGCAAATAAACAGGACAAGCTTGTACAAAACGCTAGAATCTAAATATAAGAATGGGTGAACTAGAGTCCTGGTGATAAGAGGATATTGATAAATAGGCATCACAGAAACCTGGTGGACGAAAGCAATATGGGGAACAACATCATCCGGGGAACAAAATATACGAGACAGAACAGGCATGCAGGGGGAGGAGTGGCACTATATGTAAAGAAAATGTAGTTCAATGAAAAAAAATCTTAAGCGAATCACATGTCCATAGAATCACTATGGATGAAATTTCATGCTCTAATAAAAATATAACATTAGGGATCTTTACGACCACCTGATCAGGACAGAATGATGATGAATGCAGAGGAAATGAGAGCTATCAAATTAAGAACCCATAAATAGTGGGGATTTCAATTATCCCATAGTACTGGACATATTCACTTCAGGACGAATGCAGGATACATTCTCGATACTTAAATGACTGCTTCGTGGAGCAACTGGTACGAACCCACAAGGGAGAGGCCTCTAAATTAATCCTGAGTGAGCGCAGGAGCTGGTCCAAGACGTAACTAAGCAGACCGCTGGAAATAGTGACACATACAATACCATTCAACATCCCTGCGGTGGAAGAAACCTCAACAGCCCAAACTGTGGCATTTCGTTTCAAAAGGGAACTTACAAAATGAGGGGTTAGTTAAAAAAAGTTAAAGGTACAGACTAAAGTGAAATCCCTGAAAGTTGCATGGGTCCTTTTTAAAGACAATATGAGGCCAACTTCATGTATACCCCAATATGAAGAAACACAGTAAAAGAACTAAAAGAGCCTCGTGGCTTAACAACCTGTAAAAGAGCAGTAGAGTAAAAAAACTTCCTTAAAAGTGGAAGTCAATCCTAGTGAGGCAAATAGAAAGGACAAACCTGCCAGCTTAAGAGCAAGATGTAAAAGAAAGCCAAGAGGAGTTCGAAGAACGGCTAGCCAAGACTCCAAAGGTAAACAAAATGTTTTTAAGTACATCAGAACAGCAGCCTGCTAAACAACCAGTGGCCCCTTGACCATCGAAATACAAAAGGAGCGTTAAAGGCGATAAAGTCATTGAGGAGAAACTAATGGATTCTGCTTCAGTCTTCACGGCTGAGGATGTAGGGAATCCCAACCTGAACTGGCTTTTGTAGGTGACAATCTGAGGAACTGTCACAGATTGAAGTGTCACTAGAGGAGTTTTGAAATATTGATAAACTCAACATTACAAGTCACTGGACGACGGCATCACCCAGAGTCTGAAAGAACTCAATGTGAAGTTGAGGAACTATTAACTAAGGTTTGAACCTGTCCTTAAATCGGCTTCGGTATCCAATGACTGGAGTTAGCTAATGTAACGTCAATATTATAAAAAGGGCTCTAGAGGATCCGGGTACAGACCGGTGAGTCTAACGTTGGTACAGGTAAATTAAGCAAACAATAGTTAAGAATAAATTGTCAACCATAGAAAAACAACTGTTGAGCAATAGTCAACACGTTCTGTAAAGAAATCATGTCTTACTAATTATTAGCTTGAAAGGTCAACAAACATGTGGACAAGGGATCCAGTGACATAGTGTACTTAAGATCCAGAAACTGTTGACAAGGTAAAGGCTCTTAACGTAAATTAAGCTGTCATGGGATAAAGGGAAGGTCCTTCATGGATTGAGAACTGGTTAAAAGACAGGGAACAAAGGGTAGGAATTAATGGTAAATTGTCAGATGGAGAGGGGTACTTGTGGTGTTCCCCAAGCCAGTCCTAGACCATCACTATTCATTTATTCATAAATGAGCGAGAAGGGTAACACGGTGAGTGGAAAAGTTTGCAGATGATACAAACTACTCAAGATAGTTAAGACCAAAGCAGACTGTGAAGAATTCAAAAGATCTCAAAAACAAGTGATTGGGCAACAAATGCAAATGAATTTAATGTGGAAATGTAAAGAATGCACAGGATAAAAATAACCCAACATATCCTACAAATGGGGGCTATCAGCTACAAGAGTCAGGAAAAGATCTTGGCATCATCGTGTATATCTCTGAAAATGTCCACCAGTGTGCAGACATCAAAAAGCAACCAGGATGTTAGGAATCATTA
Organism: Chelonoidis abingdonii; assembly: GCF_003597395.2. Classification (NCBI taxonomy): domain Eukaryota; kingdom Metazoa; phylum Chordata; order Testudines; family Testudinidae; genus Chelonoidis; species Chelonoidis abingdonii. Next base: position 19,465,938 of record NC_133771.1, read on the forward strand.
AAGGGGATAGAAAAGAATGAGAATACATTATTGCCCTTATATAAATCCATGGTACGCCCACATCTCGAATACTATGTACAGAGGTGGTCCCCTCACCTCAAAAAAAAAAAAAAAAAAAAAAAAAAAAAAAGATTCTAGCACTAGAAAGGTTCAGAAAAGGCAACAATTATTAGGGTTGGAGAGGGTCCATACAGGAAAGATTAAAGAGGCAGGCTCCACTTGGAAAGCGGAGACTAAGGGGGATATGATAGATAATAACAAGAGTGATGTTGAAAAGTGAGAAGGAAAATATTTACTTATTCCATAATACAAGACTAGGGGTCACCAATGAAATTAATAGGCAGCAGGTTAAAACAATAAAAGGAAGTTTCTTCACACAGCGCACAGAACTTGTGGAACTCCTTACTGAGGAGGTTTGAAGGCTAGGACTATAACAATGTTGAAAAGCGAACTGGATAAATTCATGGTGGCTAAGTCCATAAATGGCTATTAGCCAGGAAGGAAAGCAAGGTGTCCCTAGCCTCTGTTCATCAGAGGATGGAGATGGATGCAGGAGAGAGATCACTTGATCATTGCCTGTTAGCTTCACTCCCTCTGGGGCACCTAGCATTGGCCACTGTCGGTAGACAGATACTGGGCTAGATGGACCTTCGGTCTGTCCTGGTACAGCCGTTCTTATATTCTTAATTTCACAGTAAAATTAAGAATACATGAAAAAAATTACACATTTAGTAGATCACAGCGTGTTAAATGTTAAAGACCCACACACTCTTAAGACAGACTACATACATTTTGTATTTGAATGATCTATGATGTTTGCTTTGTTAGTTATTTTTCTTCCCCCTTCGTCAAATCATTCAAGTCAAGTCAAGAGCTCCCAACATTACCGACACCCTGCCACACAGAGGCCCGCTGGTGCCAACCGACAAAGGCTTCACTGTTGTGTAACCAACTCCCAATAGGCCTGACAAACTCACACACTTAGCATTCTGCTTTCACGGTATTTATCCATAAATTATATCATGTGAGGTCTCTAAGAAAAGCTCATTTAATATTGATCCTCATAATATGAATGATGTTTGCAGAGTTGTCAATATGTGATGAAAATATATTTTGAAGCCAGCATCCAATGCAGAGCTGACAAAACGGATTTTAGGTTAGATAAAGGATGTTGATTCACCTCTCTTTCTTTTGACCATGTAGATTAAGTCAACATGATGGAAGCCCTATTTACATATGAAGTCAATAGGGGATGGTAAATCAACAGCGAGGCAAGATACCAGCAACTGAACCACAAGGGGGTTGTGCTGTCTCTGGACTGAGGAAGGGCAGGGACTGTGGAGTGGGGAGGGGAGAGGGATGACTGGACACACTGACTTGGTGAATATGAGGGAAGGCAAAATGACACCCTTTGATGATGCACAGAATCTCAACCAGGGTTTGATTGAAAATGCTGAAAAAGGCTTTGGGGTGAGAAACTTATTTAGACAAAAAAGGTTAGATTGCTACATTAAATTTAATTTCTAAAAAGCATGTTACACTTTTTTTCTATGTAATCATTTCTGTTTCCACTTATTATCCCGAATCACTATTTCCTTAAATCTTAGCCTTTGATAATAGATTTATGACTGTTTCCACCATAAATAAATCTCAGTGCTGTGTTGTTGTAAAGGACCCAATCCTGACACCCGTCAAGCTGTATGTATACTGTTCCCTTGGGGATAGCAAACTTGGTAATTTCTGTGAGTGTCCAGTGACAGAGGCTGGATATTACAGAGCGACACTTTCAAAGGGACTTGAGGGCTGGGGTACACTTATTGTTAACCTCCAAGGCGAAGTAAGGGTTGACAGAGCCCTGTGGAGACTGGATGATTAGCAAACCGACAGAGTTAGGGAGATGACACCCTGTGAAGCACCAGCAACTCTTCTTCTTGCTGAAGACAGGAGGGTAACAAAGTAACGCCCAGTTCTGGCACCCCAAGAAGTGTCACTCCCTCTCCCTTCTGCATCCCTAGACACAAAGGGTGAACCCAACAAACTTCATTTTTCCCATAAACAATTTCACAAAATGTCTGTGCTGGGTCACTCACAACATAATGCAGCACTCCACAGCATTTCAGATATTTAAATTAATCTCTTAGCTGAGCCACTTGTCAATAGTACCATAAGAGGTGACTACTTTCCCCCTTTTATAACTGTTGCTATGAAATTAGAGTACATCTAAAACAAGCTTTCCTACAGCATACTTCATGTGACTTAAATATTCTCCTTTCCTCTATAAAATTCTAGGAATGGCACACTGAATATAGCTGGAGGAAAGAATAGTTTCCTGTTAAAAATAAAAAAGTCCAGACATTAAATTAGGAAGACCCAGACCAACTGTGGCAGCACAATTTCAAAATCTCTTAAAAAGGAAATTAACAAGTGCTTCCCTTCAGTGCAATGCAATAATTGCAACTCAGAGTTCTGGTGATGGAACACTTTTTTTTTTGCCGTAGGTTTTATAATAGTCACACTCATTGTACCCCAAAGGGAGCAAAGGGAGGTAACTAGTCCAAAACTTCAACTTTTTAAAAAATACCATCAGCTAATGACAGACCTTAACAGCACCTGCAATTTTATGGCAGTCTACAGGAGCATTAAGTGACACACAACAAAAAAGCTGCAAGCAGCACTGCTCTAGAGTAAGCCTCTACTTGCCAGTGGACTTTCTTGTTATGTCAGCCCCACTTGAGACGGATGTGGAATTTTAAGGATCATTCTGGAATGCTCTCAGCTTGGAATATCTGGATGAAGATAAGCAATCCTCTAACTGAATGCAGCATTTACGAGAAAGACAAGCTATTTACTCCCTTTTAAATAATTAGGAGAGGTCTACAAAGGGAAGTGCCAAACAATACCAAAAAGGAACAGCCTTGAAGCGATCATAGCACTCTGAATTTAATATTATTTATTATGTTAGTGCTTCAGGACCACGCAAGGTCAGGGCTTGTTGTGCTAGGCACCGTACAAACACAAAGTAGTAGACAGTGTCTGCCTGGAAAAGCCTTTAATCTAAATAGACAAGACAGATAAGAGTGAGGGGGTCTCTCTCTCTCTCATACACACACAGTGATGGCAGCAAATGTCACATTAATGTCATTTTTATTGTAGTTGGTCAGTTTTGAGTTTATTTGGGGGAGTGGGAGGGGGTCAGATGGAGTTAGCTAACCAGAAAGACAAAGGAAGGGAGAAGGGACAGGGCATGAAATACAGGTGCAGTGACAATGAGATGAGCAAGAGGGCTGGAGAGGGAATGACCAGAATGAGCACTGTGACAAGCACCTGATGACACCTGTCGGTTCCTGCTGCAGAACCTGCTACAGCTGCTTTGGTCTGTGTCTGCCCTGCCAGCTATGGCTTTGCTGGCCTGGTGGACTGGCTCCTCCCTGGAATACGTCTCTTGTTCCAGCCCACATAGCTTGCATGGGCCCCCAGAGGAGATGTGGGGGGGTGACCCCTGCACATCTCTGGATTCATGTCGGCGGACCTTCCTCACCCCCAGAAAGCTTCAGTACCTTCAAAATGCTTTGGTAAAAGGCCCCAAACATTGAAGTCAGTGGCTAAATTTTCTACTGACCTGAGTGGGAGCAGAATTCAGTCACATCCAAATTCCTCACTATGCTCTGCTGAAAGAGATTATCACCACCCCCATTTTACAGCTATAGACTGAGACAGAGAACAAAATGAATTATCCCAAGGCAATATAGGAGTAACACTCATGAGCTAGTGTCTCTCATTCCCTGGCTCAATTCATTAGAATGTGCTGCCTTTCACTATTAAAAACAGCCTCTATCGTATTTAAGGTCAACAACCTCACTTTCTTCAGAGCAAGGGCAAAGCGGCTGTAATAGACACCAATGCACTCTTCAATGAGCATTTATTCTCTATTCCGTGTAGGACTTTGTGTTTCTAAGATAAAGCTTCTTATTGCCTTTAGGGTATTTTGTTTGAAATTTTTAATTACTTGATAAAGATGACATGGAGTGTGGTGTTTAGCATTAGCGAATTCTGTAGAAAGAGATTCATATTAAGTATTTTGCTAAGCAATAGTACATTTAACCAAACAAACAAAAACAAGAGATTCTATATATGGTTGCTTGCCAAACCCACATTCTAAGGTAAAATATAAAAGTCAGCAGCTTTGGCCACAGAATCCTGAGGAATCCTGAGCATCAGTCACTCCAGTGAGCGCATGCATCTCTTAAACATGTTTCATAACAACTGCAGAGTTGCCAATTTGCAATCAGGACTCTCATGTTTCAGCTTTCTAAGAACGTCTTGCCAAAGAAAGGAAGCCACCAAACCAGAGAGTCCGATGTACCCAAATCCTTTAGTTGTTTTGCACACAGAACTCTCAACGAATTTGTCACAGGATAGCTGGTCCCTGTGGAAAGACTAAACCTATCTCCCCAGTAACATGGCAGGGGAGTCCAATCCAAGTAATTAAAGAGGGCTGGGCTCCACCTGGGCCTATAAAGGGTTGCTAGTGGGCAGATGAGATGAACTAAGGCTCTATTTACACTTCCACTTATGTCAGCAAAATGTGTGTCTTTTAGGGGAGTGAATATTCCACCCGCTAAGTGACATAAGCTATGTCAGCATAAGCGCTAGCATGTTCTTCTGCCGACATAGATGCTGCCGCTCATTGGGGGTGGACTTATTATGTCGACAGGAGAATTCTCTCCTGTCAGCTACACAAGACAGCATACAGCTGTGCAGCTACATCAGTACAGCTGCGTCACTGTGCTCTCAGGGTAGACATAGCCTAAGACAGGCTATGCCCTGGAGAAGAAAAAGAGTGCAGTTAGCTCCTGTGGTGGATCCCTGGAGGAAGAGCTCAGAGAAGCGGCCCTGGGGTGGCTGCTCCAGAAGGGAGCAGGGCTGACTAAAACTGAGAAGCTCCCAGGAGCAGGAGTGCCAGAGAACCCTGCGAGGAGTGGCCTTGAAGCCTGAAACAAAGGAATGAGTTAAAATACTGGGTTTTTGTTTGTTTTCCTAACTTCTGTTAAGGAGGAAAAAAAAAACCTCCTCGCAAACCACTGGGCATGGCAGTGCATGCTTTGGACCGCAGGAGAAGCCAGGCTTGGTGACAAGCTTCAATAGCAGTTTTGTATGGATAGTTCTCTCTGTCAGGTACTTGGCTGGCTCGTTCTTGCCCATATGCCTGGGTTTTAACGGATTACCATATGTGGGAATGGGAAGGAATTTCCCTCCAGGTCAGATTGGCAATGATCTTGGATGTTTTTTGCCTCTCTTTGTTATGTGTGGATGGGGGCCACTTGCCAAGATTATCTGGGTATATCTCAGTCATTTCCCTGCCATCACAGGAGCACATAATAGAATTCCTAGAACTCCTGTGGCATGTAATACTTCGGTCTAATTTCAGTTGTTGGGTTTAGTGTTCGGGTGCTGGGTGGGGTTGGTGGCCTGTGATATCCAGGAGGTCAGACTACCTAATCTGGTGGTCCCTTCTGGATAAACTGACACCTGGACCTAGCCTTAGACTTCTAAAATTATTGTAAGTCTCCAGATAGCACTATTACAGACAGTATTACAATCTCATTTTAACTGAACGAATAGGCAGTAAGATCTTAGAACTGCTGGGTTCACAGCCATGCAATTAGTTAGATGTTCTGGTGGCATTCAAGTTTTGTTCCCTGCTTGAATCTCTAACTGGAATTACGTCCTTCCAGAAATCCAGGTGCATTCTTTTAACTGAAGAATTTCTTAGAATCTGTGCATTTCATATGTTTACAGTTAAGAGCACTTGATGTCAGAATATAAAAGAAAAGATTATCAACAGCCAGGACAACTTGAGAGAATGCTTTCCTTTCCCCTTGAAATGCTACCTTTCAAAAACTGTTTTCTTTTGACATGTTTTGTGGGTATTATTTCTGTTCCCCCAGTTAAAAGGAAATTGTGAAATAATTCCACATGGAAAAGATACTGATGTGTTTACTAAACGGATAAGCTTTCCACTTGTCACGACTTTACCACATCAACAAGTAAGTAAGTAAGTAAGTAAGTCAAAAGTACAAAACTTGAAAGATTCAATACAAAAGTTTGAAACACCCCTCTTTTGTTTGGGGGGAGGGCAAGGATGGAACTGGGTGGAGAGCACAGCAGAGATATATATTGGCAGAATTAGAAACATAATATACCTACTTAGATCCTTTAACTGTGACATATGGACCCAAGTTTCCTAGTCAGTATCATCCCTAAATGTAATTTTGAAAATATTTTCCTATCCTAACACTCTGCCCTATTTAACAGCTACTTTGGATATGTCTACACTGCAGTTCAACACTCACACCTGGCCCAGGTCAGCTGATGGGTTCGTAGGGCTCAGGCTGCTGGGCTATAAAACTGCAGTGTAGATGTTTAGGCTTAGTTAGAGCCAAGGTTCTGGGAACCTCCCCCTTTGTGGAGTCCCAGAGCTTGGGCTCAAGCCCAAGCCCAAATGTCTATGCCGCAGTTTTACAGCCCCATAGCCCGAGCCCCATGAGCCTATGAAGGACTGGCACTAGGGCTTTTAGCGCCCTAGGTGCACGGCAATTTCGCCACCCCGCACGCTGGTCCCACAGCTCCGGTGGAGCTGCCACAGTCGTGGCTGCAGACGGTCGGCTGCTCCCGCAACTCTGGTGGAGCTGCCGCAGTCGTGCCTGCAGACGGTCAGCTGCTCGCACAGCTCCGGTGGACCTCCCGCAGGCACGACTGCGGCAGCTTCACCACAGCTGCGGAAGCAGCTGACCATCCGCAGCCATGACTGCGGCAGCTCCACCGGAGCCGCCTGCTGCCCCCCCTCAGGCAAAACGCCACCCACCAATAATCCTGGCGCCCTAGGCGATTGCCTAGGCCGCCTAAATGGAAGCGCCGGCCCTGAGCCTATGTCAGCTGATACGGACCAGCCACGCACATTTAATTGCAGTGTAGACATACCCTTGGTTTTGTCCCAAACTTGCCCGCATTTCAGTTTTGTGGAATATGTGACATGGCACCTATTTGCAGTTTGTAAAGTGCTTTGATGTAATTAAAAAAGTGAAAAAATGCAGTACTTAGCTATAACTATCCTAAATTCTTCAAAATTCCAATATTCAACTGGACAGCAGGAATTTTTTTTGCCTTTTTTAAAAAAAAAATAATAATAATACTACATGCTATATCATAAATCCAGAGGGAAATTGTTCCAGAAACTACAGCTCATTCGCACTTATTATCACAAAATGAGAGATGCTACAAGCAATTGGCTGGAGTTCTAGCATTTTTCCTTTTGTTTTCTTTCCCACCCTTCAGAAATATGTCTTTGTTCTTAGAAGGCTTAAAACAGGATTTCACTCTGAAAAATGACTCTAAAAAGAAGCACCAAGGTGATCCCATATTTATGATTGCACAGTGCTTCTATATGAAGTTTGCTCAATTTATAAATAAAAGAGTTTTTCCTCCTTTCCCCCCCAGCCAGCCCTACAATAATGCTCAGAGTCAAACTGGGCTCTTCCCTTTTCTGTACATCAACACCAGGAATAACACTCTTGCAAGTCATACTCTACCTTCAATGACATCTGGGCATCCTCATCAACTTCAATGGGGTTGCACAGATGTCACTGAGGGCAGAATTTGGCAGTGCAGTTAATAACTGATTATTATTCTGCATCAGGAGAAGCACTCAGCTCCCTTTCTCAAAGCTGTGTTGGCTCTGCAGAGCAGGCAAGAACATTTCTCAGTAAAAATGGCAAATACAATTGGAAATATAGATAGCGAGTAGACTTGTTGAGCAAGATCTCATCTGTTTACCTAGTCACATTTTTTCTGTTAACTGCGCTTTTGCCTTTAGAACAAAATTAATTTTAGATTTAATCTTTAAAAACTATGTTAAAAGAATGCTGCTTACTTAAAATCACAAAATAAAATTAAAGTTTCCCTGTGCAACTTTTAAACACTTGCCTTAAATGCTATATTACCACATATCTCATAGACTGCATACCGTACAAACCCTGCACCACCTATGGACTGTTTCTGTTTATAGACTTGTCTGTATTGCTCAGCAGAATAGCATCTGAGTGCCTTACTAAAATTAATGAATTTAGACTCAAAATGCTACGGGGGGTGAAATTCTGGCCCCAGCAACGTTAACAGCAAAACTTTCATTGGAGACAGAATTCCACACAGGAAATATTATAATCCCCATTTTGTAGATACATAACTGCAATGCAAAACCATCCACATTTTTGGTATCAAAGAATAAATGCAACTACATTGCTTCTATGAAACTCATTTGTGACCACAGAATATCAGGGTTAGAAGGGACCTCAGGAGGTCATCTAATCCAACCCCCTGCTCAAAGCAGGACCAATCCCCAGACAGATTTTTGCCCCAGATCCCTAAATTTTCCCCTCAAGGATTGAGCTCACCTCCCTGGGTTTAGCAGGCCAGTGCTCAAACCACTAAGCTATCCTTCCCTCCCCATCATTAAAGTGATGTATCAAAAACCAAAATACCCTCTAACACTCCAGTAAAAGTGTTCTTAGTATTATCACTGAGTGCATTACAGCCTCTAACTCATTTAAATTCTAAGTGAAAAAGTGTTCAATGCCTACGGTCAATGGCCAGTATCATGCCAATCTGATTACTCAAATGTTCCAGGATTTATTAGCTCCCTAAAAGAATGGATGTTTGTAGATAAGGAAGAGGACTGGGACTCTGGAGATCTGCGTTCTATTCTTGGCTTTGGCACAGATATCCTGTCTGACAAGTGCCAGCCTCTGTGCTCAATTCCCTAACTGTGAAATGGGGATTAGGATATTTCCTTATCTCTCAGGAGAATTCGCTAATGTATGCAAGGTGCTCAGATACATCAGTAACATGAGCCTATAAATAAAAATAAGTTATTCTATCATCCAAATGTTTCCTTGTATTTCCTCCCCCACAAATGTAAATCTGTGCAGCATACCAGATCAGGTATTTCATAGAAACGTAGGACTGGAAGGGACCTTGATAGGTCATCTAGTTCAGTCTCCGACATTTAAAGCAGGAAAAAGTATTTTCTAGACCATCCATGAGAGGGTATTTTTCTAACCCTGTTTTTGAAAATTTCCAATGACAGAGACTCCGCAACCTTCATAGGTAATTTGTTCCAATACTTAACTACACATATAGTTGGGAAGCTTTTCCTAATGTTTAACCTAAATCTTCCTAGCTGCAATTTAAGACCAATGCTTTTTGTCCTGTCTTTAGCAGTTAAGGAGAACAATTTATCATTCTCCTCTTTATAACAACCTTTTACTTACTTGAAGACTGAGAAGACAGAAGGGGGACATGTTAACAATCTTTCCTCATAGATCATGTTTTCCAGACCTTTAATCATTTTTGTTACTCTTCCCTGAACTTCCTTTAATTTGTCCACATATTTCTCAAAGGATCTCATCGTCTCCCGCAGTGGCAGGAAGCTGTAAGGTACTCCCGCTGCCTGAGGCAGTGGACCCCCAAACTCTCAGCCACCATGGGCAGCAGAGGTACCCCACAGCTCCCAGCCACTGCAGGCAGGGGGGTACTCTGCAGCTCCCGGCTGCTGCAGGGGATCCCTGCCGTGGGGCAGGGGCACTGGCAGCTCCCCTGCCACCACCGTGGGAGGGAAGAGGGACCCCGACAGTGCCCCTGCTGCCACCATAGGGGAGCAGGGGGACCCCAGCAGCTCTCTGTCACCGCCGTGGGATGGGGGCCCACAGCAGCCCCTGGCCACCATGAGGGAGAGGCAGGGGGACCTCTGTAGCTCCCCACTGAGGCGGTGGCAGGAGGATTCCCACAGCACTCCCCACTGCTAGGAAGGGAGCAGGGGGACCCTGTGGCTTCTCTCCACCCCTGGTGGCAGGGTACCCTGGAGCTCTAAGCTCCCATGACTGGTGGGAGCCCCAAAGCTCCCAGCCATTCTGTAGCTGCCCAGTCCCTGCCCATTTTATCTTGAATATTGTTAGTAAAAGTCACGGACAGGTCACGGGCAATAAAGAAAGATTCAAGAGCCCTGTCTTTTACTAAAAATACCCATGACAAAATCTTAGCCTTACTTATCAGTGCTGAGTAGAGTGGAAGAATTACTTCTCGTGTCTTGCTTATAACTCTCCTGCTAATACATCCCAGAATGACATTCACTTTTTCTTTTCTTTTTTCTGCAACAGTCTTGCTTTGTGGACCCATATCTAGTTTGTGATCCACCATCACCCCCCAAATCCTTGTCTGAAGTATTCCTTCCTAGGCAGTCATTTTCCATTTGTGCAATGTATTCGTCAAACATCATGTTCTATACAGGCATGTTAAGCAATGTGACCACTTACACATTGTTTAGAACAAAGCTGCAGTTGTGGGAACTGGATAGCTACAGTGTCTCACTTCTCCTTAGTCCAAAGTAGAAGAGACAGTTCTATATCTTTCAGAAATGCCAGCCTGCCAGAATAAGAGTACTGAGTTTATTGTCACAGATGAAGTTGCTGTTTTTGCCTCCCTCATTACTTCAATTGGTATCTTCTCTTCAGTGTGTAAAAAGAGAGGGATAAGGCTGGACATAGTGGTCCTATTACACTGTCACATAAGGATGCACAGAACAGATTAATGTTTTTTGAAGACAAACAATGTTAATGTCATGCTACAGTCAGAAGGCATGCTATATGCAAGACACAGAGCAGACAATGCACATACTTTCTGCTATTCCATTCAAAAGATAGGCATTGGAAACATATTTTTATTAAAGGAAAATGTCAACCTTTTACTCAGCCCAGAGAGTTGAGACTACTAGACATGGCTGCACTTCTCACCACGAACAAATGATCAAATACAATTGGAAACTAAAAGCCTAAATCATCAATCATTCTACCAGCTAAGCCACGTATTTTTCCCCATAGTTCCACATCCAGCAGGACTGCAGAACTATAGCCCTGTGTTTTTAGGAATGCTCAGTATTCTGGAACAAATTTAAATATAGAACATGAATACTTTTCTGTCAACAAAATTTCATCCTGTTTTAAACAACACTACCAGTGTCAAAAATGTCAGCAACTTTTAAGCATGTTGGTTACTCCCAGCAGGTAGCTAGAAATACCAATTGTATTTGATTTTTTCCCCTAAGGCCATCTCACAGATTTTTCACAACCAGAAGCAACTTTTGTAACTCTTAGGTTATTAGCAGATTCCATTGCTTTCATAGAATATCAGGGTTGGAAGGGACCTCAGGAGGTCATCTAGTCCAACTCCCACCCTGCTCAAAGCAGGATCAATCCCCAACTAAATCATCCCAGCCAGGGATGCTTCACCACCCTCCTAGTGAAAAAGTTTTTCCTAATATCCAACTTAAACCTCCCCCACTGCAACTTGAGACCATTACTCCTTGTTCCCTCAGCCTGTGTGCAATTTCCACCATGAAAAGTTGTAAATTATTCTGTTTACTACCACCAGAGATGCTGAAGGATTGGTATCATGTGCTGCTAGAAGCAGACAGTCTTTTCATAAAAGACTTCTGTTATAAACATACACCAGACAAATTCAACTCAGTACTTGTGCCCAACATTGTTATTCAACCTCCTAATGAATGAAGCAGGACCAGTCTCTGCTTCCGACACATGATTTTAAAAAGTGCTCTCTTGTCCATTCTAGTACGATCATGCTGTCTAGGAAGTAATAGTTTGGCTTCACGTACATATGAATATTTATTGGCAATGAGAAAAAGAGACGCATGTTTCATGTGGGCAGCTTTCCTATAGTCTGAGGCCAAGTGTAGACCTAAAATTTAGGTCAACCTAGCTATATTGCTCAGGGGTGTGAAAAATTCCACACCCTATGTGACATCGTTAATTTGAACGAAACCCACACTGAAGACACCGCCAGATCAATGGAAGAAGGGGTGGATTTTCTACAGTGACAAAAAACACATCTTTCATTGTAGTAATAAGTGTCTGCACTACAGCACTGCATCAGCAGAGCTGCAACACTGCTGAGGCGCTTGAAGTGTAGACACACCCTAAGCTATCTCCTATCTAATAATCCCTATATAAGGCCAGGCCTAGAATGGCGTTCACAAGGCAAGGAGTATGTTTAAGCAAGTCTGTGGCAGAGTTTGGGAATGGAGGGATCACGGATGATTGCTGGAGTTTATTTCACACTGATTGAGTGCTTTTACTTCTCAGATATTGGATAAGATTTATCTACATGTGTCTAGGCATGGCTTGAATGCTTAATTTTATTCAGGATGAGATTTTGATCCAAGATGAAGCAAAGCAGGAATGAGCTATAACCATCAACAAGGGGAAGCCAGTTAGGGAACAGGTAGGTGTGGTGTTAAATTAGTACTAACAAGACTTAAGCCATAGATTTAGGGAGGTAGGACTTGCCTGCAGGAATTTTAGGATTTCACAAAGCATTGCAGTCTAGATGACTTTGATCCAAGGGGCCGCTGCACATCTGAAGCAGCTGTTTACTAGATTCCAAATGGGAAAGCGCCTAGTCTGCAAAGACTGTTATGTTCATTTGTTTACATAAACTATTACACACAACTCAAAACAACACTGCAATCTGCTCTTTCCACCTTAAGATCTGCTATTGTGTGGCCAGGAAGGTCCTGCAGCCATCCTGCAGCAAAAAAACTTCAGGACCAGACTTCAAAGAGAAACTACTGAGCTTCAGTTCATCTGCAAATTTGACACCATCAGCTCAGGATTAAACAAAGATTGTGAATGGCTTGCCAACTACAAAACCAGTTTCTCCTCCCTTGGTTTTCACACCTCAGCTGCTTGAAGAGGGCATCATCCTCCCTGATTGAACTAACCTCATTATCTCTAGCTTGCTTCTTGCTCGCATATATATACCTGCCCCTGGAAATTTCCACTACATGCATCCGACGAAGTGGGTATTCACCCACGAAAGCTCATGCTCCAAAACGTCTGTCAGTCTATAAGGTGTCACAGGATTCTTTGCTGCTTACAAAAAAATCTGTAACTTGAATTCAAGCTCAGCTAAAAGTACACTCCATCGTGGATTGCTGTTACCACTTATAAGGCTGCACGGCAGGTGGCAATGCCATGAATCTTCCACAATGACAAGCTGTTCCTCTCAATCATGGTTTGAGTGAAATTTCAGCACCCATCAAGAGTATGAGCTTGAAAGTAGGTTGACTGTTCAGCCAGGTTAAAAATGCAGATGATATTTTACTTAAGGCTTCATAATGTTTAGCAGAACAAACACTAAGGCAGAAAATATATATTGATAAACATACAGAGTACAAAAGAGTACACACGACACCGCATCTACGCAAAATGTGTTTTACCTGAACAAAGAGTATTATTCCATATGTATCACATACATGCAATTTTTTCAAATGGATCAAAATTGTGTTACAACCCTAATAGCAAAACAGACAATCCACTTCAGACCCCTATGGAAGTGAACATTCATTATAAAAATTAGTTTTGATCTGTTAAAAATATGCCTACTCCAAAGAGCTCATAGGGAAAGATACAGCATTACAACTATTTTACCAAGTAGGTAAAATAGGCAAAAAATGTGCTAAAATAGGCTAAGTACATGGTCAAACAGTAAACACCAGCACAACCTCCCATCTTTTTTACGTAAAGCCCAAAACGGGAGTTAGCATTGCACGCTGATGCTCAACAAACTACCTCTACTGGAGCAGTGAGGGAAGCAAGTGCCAGCGTTGGCACTTTCTCAATGGAGAGACCCTATCCTTAGTATACCATGTAAGCAATGTTAGCAAGAGTGGCCCAACTGAACTCAAACAATTAAGGTGGTTCACAGGAAAGGAGTCTGTGTCTCAAGACCCAGAGCATATAGGGCTTGATGGAACAATACTAAAACTCTGAAATGCAGACAGAAGCAAATAAAAAAACAGTGTAGTCTTCAGAAAGTTGATGCACAATGCATTTTTTGTCTGACAAAGCCCAACAAAATGTGCTTTCTAAACTAGCTGGAGCAATCGTAGCCTTCAGTAGGATTACACAAGTGTAAAAGAGCACATGAGTCTACTCCTGAGGGAATTCTGCACAAAAAAATTTAAAATGTGCACAATATTTTAAAATTTTGCAAAATTTTCACAAATAAAATATGAGAACAATATAATCACACCTGTTTCAATTATTTTTGGTTATTTATTTAAAAATACCTGACAGCAAGTATGTCTGTGACAATACAGACAACAAAAAAGATTCAGGAAATCTTTTTTTTAACAAATAGATTCCTTACTAGGCATATTAATTCAGAACTCTGAGAAATAATTCATTTAAACCACAATACAGAAACATACTTCCCCCATCCCTCAGAAGCAGTGCAAAGGCTTGGGGGACTCAGGGGTAACAGAGTAGTTGAGGGAGAGGGAAGTAAATTGCTGGGAAGGAGCCTTGGTATGAACTTGGAGGGCTGTTCAGTATGAGTGGGAAAAATATGGAACAGTTTTTTGGGGGGGAGGGAGGCAGGGAAGAGGGCTTCCCCCATGCAGACCCTGACCTCTCCCATTCAGTCATGCACATCTGCCCTTGTTCACATGTGTTCCTGCACCCCCATGTGTCCCTCCACCCCCACTCAGACACCCACTCCCCCACATTCCCAGGTGACCCTGCATCCTTCCCCCTGTGGCTCTGTACCCCCTCCCAGCCACTCCCCTGTCCCTATGTAGTTCTGTACCTCCTCCCCCATCGCTATGTGGCCCTGCACTGCCTTGCCCCCTGAGATCTTGCTCTTCCACTCCCATTCAGCCCCGGCCCAGTCTGCCCTCCCCCACCAGCCCTTATGAGCATCCCATGATGTCTGTCTCCTCATAGTCCTTGTCTCCTAACCTGGCCTGACAGGTGCTGTGAAGAAGGTAGGCTCTCTCTCTTCCCTTGCTGGCTGGGAGCTGCTGCTGTGTTCTATCACCACAGTGCCCTCTGGTGGGCAAAAGGCAGAACTGCAGCAACATTTCAATAGAAGAAGCTTTTTTCTGCACAAAAATTCAAAAATATGTCCAGTTCATTAATTATGCGTGTGCTCAGTAGTGCAGAATTTCCCCATGAGTAATAAGTCAACCTGTAGCACTTTTAGTGGTGAAGACTAAACCAGAGAGAACCCATCCTGGCACTCAGAACTGCCATGGAGAAAAACAAAATTTGTTAACCAAGCAAAGTGAATATGGAATCAGTCGGGGAAAACAGAGATTTAATTCCACAGTACTACTCTTTCCAGCATCATCTTTCAGGTTAGAACACCACAACACTAACATATAAAGACTCTTCCGCAGATTTTCTTTGTCATATAATTTACTGCTTCCCTGTAATTGCATCAACGAAGAAGTGACCAAGATCAGCGCATAAGGAGCTAAACCAAATCAAGATGTATTAAGTTCTGATCCCTGAAATCAAATCAATTTCCATTTACCAAAGAGAGATGTATTCTCCCACTTCAATAAACACTAAAAAGAGAAAGATGAAAAAGTTTCTTGATCCTTGTGCAATTAGAACTTAACTGAAAGCAGCTGATAACCTACAGTACACCACCCTCTCAAAAGCTCTCTCACACAGAAGAGTTCTGTTCCACAGCATTTGACTCAAAGAGAAGGACAGAATGCTTGCATCCTAAAAAAATCCTTCAGCTAATTCAAGCCTACAAGAAGATGACTTCACTAGCAGCCAACTTTGGTTGATGACGAATTTCTGCACAGACACTGCCAAGCTTTAGGCTATTATTAGTATTAATTTTAATTGGGAACATTGAAATGCTGTGACTTAAGATTCATTAACAGTTTCCCCTCATGCAACCTTGAATACTTGGCAACTTATTTCTGGAAAGGAAACAGAGAAGACATAAAATAACTTAATTAAAATAGAGGGACAATGTGGGATTTAATTTGAATTTAATATTCTTGATTTTCATTGAGCTTCCTGTCTCAAGCCACTCTTTAAATGAGTCTGTGGATTAAAAGACATGCTGAGATCTTAAGTGAACACTCTTAGTCTATTCTTCAAAGTAACTGAATTAGAGCCTTCCTCCAATTATGGAATTTCTTGAGGAAAAGCCGGTAATGTTATGGAGTATTGGACTTTATTAAGATCAGTTATTTGACAGTCTAGATACTGCCAGCTGACATTTTATATGAATAGGACTGAGAACATTGAATGTATGGAAAATATCAGCATTTTAAGGCAATGGCAGAATGAATGAGAATGAAACAAGGAGGACAGCCAGCACCATGAGACCAACAAGTGTTCTGTAGTCCAGTCTGACGACTCCTGTGGTAGACAGCACGACAAACTGCCATATTTCATTAAGCTATATCAGGTACTTCCTTAATATTACTTTTCCATGTAAGCAATTGCTATAGTTACTAAACAGATGTTACAAATTGGTAATGGAAAGAAAGGGGAGACCAGGTGATCATGAATGGGACTAGAAAGGCTCGGTCCACATTGAAACCTCTTGATGTAACAATGAAGGGAATAAATAGAGAGGCTGTGGAAAGTGGGTATGGGGAAGGAAGCATGGAAAAACAACAGGTGCAATCTACCTGTAAAGCAAAGCTGCGTAAACATAAGAGAAATCCAAAATGAGGAGGCAAGAAAGGTGCGGGTGAGAAAGCAGAAAATTTAAATGTTAGTTCCAAAGATAAAATCGTGAACCAATATTTGTTAAGAGACTGGAAATGAAGACTTATGACTATTTGCCCAGGTAACAAAAGAGGAATTCATTTCCAAAGGTAGTGCATTGCCATAAACATCACCTGCCGGATCTGAATAAAAGCCAAGATTCCTTAGCTAATAAGATAATGACAGTTAACACCACATCAACCTAACGGGCTCCAAGAATTTAAATTTGCAGGCATGAAGGACAAAGGGTTGGGGGATGGAACACATTCCTGACAGACTGAAGGTCACTCACACAGGGACTGGGGGTTGATGATGCTTGATAATTAGAAAATGGGCCTGGAAAACCGACAGGCGCAGCAGATTACTGATGCAAGCATCAGAGTATCTCAAGGGGTTTGGGGCTTGCCCAGGAGAAGCTAAGGAGGCTTAGTCCTAATTACTGTTCTGCTTTTGGTTTCATTTCCTTTAAATTTTCCAAAAAAACCTGGTTGTATTTAAGACATTTGGCTCTTACATCATCTCTGGGATAACTCACTACAATCCTTTTTTTGGAGACAAGAACAAGGAATCTGATAGCAGAAAACAACAAAATCTGAGGTACTCGGTCAAGGATCATACCCCTTGGAAATCAATGAAAAGCAGTCTGAAGTCATCAAGACAACTAGGTACTAAAAGGAGCAACAGTGATAAAAGGGACCAAAACATTAAAACTTGGTTCTGAAATGAAACTTCCTTTGGTCTCTTATGAACCACTTGGTATTGTTTAAAATACCGTTTAGTAGGTTTGATTTCTCCATCCAGTCTCTAACCACACATTAATGCACAAGCTCCTTTCTGACTTGAATAGAATCAACAGGTCTGCTTACTTTTTGAGTAGAATCAACTTCTGTTATGCAGGGAAGCAAACTGAAGCAGATCTCACTCTGATAGAAACTCAGTTACCAAGTCTTAATTAGCACTTCGTTTTGTGGCTTGTTTTTTATTTTTATTTTATTTTTTTGTAGAGAAGTCATTAATAATTGAGTGTCTGCTTGTCTGAGTCATGACATTTCTTAATGTACTAAAACACACTGGTGTGACAAATAGTGGGATCGAACCTTTGGACTCGAGTCAGGATAAAACTATTATAATTGGCCTACGAGATCTTTTTTTGCTCCATTCTATAATTTTAACAATTTTTGGAAAAAAGATTAATTGGCATGCAACAAAGTAGCTCATGCTTAAAAACAAACATCACTTTCAAGGTAATGCATGCTGCCACAACCATATTTTACAGTGGAGATATACAACAACAGCAACAACAAAAAGGTACAATCCCACAGTGTGGCAAGCAATGCGGAAAGAATTCCGAACACATATAGAGAATGAGAAAACATCCAAGTGGCAATCAGCTATGAAAAATACAGTTTTGTAGGCAGGTACCCCACTGCTATATGAATAGACAACCCATACACACGACAGGATGTTGGACCACCTTCCATTCCCAGTTATTAATATCCAGAAGATTTCTCCCTAATTGGGGTCTAAATATGTACAGGAGAAAAGCAATTCTTCTCTTTGATAGCCTATTGCTGAATTTTAGACTAGTGAGAGCAGGTGGTATGTCCTCTGCATTTAGGATTTGATCATAAAATTGCTATGCAATTGGGCTACAGTAAAATTTTCTCTTTATAGGATATGCAAGATTCACTTGGTTTTGATTGTATGGTTGTTTTTAAAATTAACATTTAAGAGAATGTATTGGAGAGAGAGCAATTTCGCAGAGAGACGTTTTCTTTTCAGACCAGCTTTTCTCAACAGCACCACCACCACTGGCTGTTAACCCTAAAATAATAAGAGTTGAAATAGTTTCCTACAGACAAGATTGTGGGGTTTTTGGGGGCGGGGGGTGGAAAAGAAAGGAAAGGAAGAGAGATTCTGCTTCAGTCAATTTCTCTTCTGGCTGTGTAATTCGACACATTGGTACTCAAATGCTATCTATTCAACACAGTATGTTGCTAATCTAATCTAAAGCAGGAGTGTGAACACTGCTGTGCTATGGAAATGCTTAACAATGCAAACATGATTAGCCACATAGATGGAGCTTTACATGCAACTGTTTTGGGAGCAAAATTTAATAGTACAACAATGACGAGATGGCCTCCCTCTTCAATTCTATCTCATCAACACTTACATTATAGCGCTCAATGCACACTAGGCTTTAATCTGGCTGTCTGCAATTTTTTTCCTTGCTAATATGAAGGCTCATCTAGCACTAATTATGGCAATTTAATGAAGAGTAGAGAAAAAAAATGATTAATAAAGGCCTTCACCATTTGTTATGTTTTTGGCAAGTTGAGCTGCATTAGATCATGACTACAACAAAATTATGAGGCTATAAAATGTACTCCATAATCTAAGCAAAAAAGTAATTAGATGCATTTTACTCCACACCACAAGACAATGGATATAATTTGAGAAAAAAAATCCAAAATGTGACTTGCACTTTGCAAACATCATGTGTCTGAGACCAGTGATTCTGATTTAGGTATGCTCTGGGAATCTGGGACAAGAGAGAATCCCTGAACTGGGCACTGATTAAAGATCAGCTGCAGTAGGTGGACAGGAGTTATGATGGCTAATTAATCAGGTATCTTCAGTGGACATCTATGCAAAGATTTACTACCCCAAATCTGATGTTGCACTCATCCTCAACCTTCCTCCACCCCAAATATCCCCACCACATAGCTCTGTATAAGTCTTGTTTAGTAGTTTTTCCATAAATTGCACCTGATGGGGAAGGTAGCATATCTTCTCACACCAGTAAAATGATAATTTGATAATGTTAGTCAATCCTATAAGACCTGTGCAATAGTCAATACTATATAATACCTGTGTTCAATATCCGAGATTGCCAGTGTTAACAGATATTTCCAGAAGCCTGAGCAAACTTTAACCAAGTTGAATGTTTGTGTATTTGAGGTCTGTGCCCAGCCTACCTGCCATCTGACTACTTACCAAACAGGATAGCATCAAGACTAGATCTCAAAAAAGATTAAACAGGTTGTCATAAACAGATAGTTAATGTCTCTTTTACCTGTAAAGAGTTAACAAGCTCAGTGAACCTGGCTGACACCTGACCAAAGGACCAATCGGGAGACAAGATACTTTCAAATCTTGGAGGAGGGAAGTCTTTGTTTTGTGCTTTTTGTCCTGTTTTTTGTTTTCTCTGGGGTCTGAGAAGGACCAGACATGCTCTCCAATCTTTCTGAAAAAGTCTCTTCTATTCAGTACTGTAAGTACTAGATAGCAGGCGGATTAGGCATTTGTTTGTTTTCTTTATTGCAAATGTGTATTTTGCTGGAAGGATTTTAACTCTGTTTGCTGTAACTTGTATACTTAGGCTGGGAGGGCAAATCCCTCTGGTCTAGGTGAAGCTGAAAGACCCTGTAACATTTTTCCATCTTGAGTTTACAGAGATAATTTTCACTTTTTTCTTTCTTTAATTAAAAGCTTTTCTTTTTAAGAAACTGATTGATTTTTTTTTTATTCTTGTGAAAGACCAGGGATTGGTGGGGGAAAGGAGAGAAGGTGGAGGGAAAGGTTAATTTCTCTCTGTGTTAGGATCAGTGTCTCCCTCTCAGGGAGAGTCTGGGAGGGGGAGAGAAAGGGAGGGGGAAAAAAGGTGAATTTCCTCTGTTTAAGATTCAAGGAGTTTGAATCACAGTGATCTCCCAGTGGAACCCAGGGAGGGGAGAATCTGGGAGGAAGAAAGGAGGGGGGAATGGTTTATTTCCCTTTGTTTTGAGACCCAGGGGATTTGGGTCTTGGGTTCCCCAGGAAAGGTTTTGGGGGACAGGGAGTGTACCCAAACACTATATTTTGGGTTGGTGGCAGTGTGAGAAGATTAAGCTAGGAATTAAGCTTAGAAGGGAATAAGCAGGTCCCCACTTTCTGGACACTAAAGTTCAAAGTGGGAAAGGAGACCCTGACACAGGTTTTATGTTTTTCTTCAAAAATGTGAGCTTCTCAGTACTTATATGAATAGTGTTGTGCTGCAAACTGCCTTAGAAAAAAAATGGAAAAATATTAAATGGGAAAAAAAAAAAGTTCTCAAAGGGGATTTAAATACAAGCAGCAAGTCACCCTTCTAATCTCTTTTGGAAAGGATTTTAGGAGGATGGAGCAAGGGCTCAACATCTTGAAAGTCAAATAAAATAGCTACAAAGAATATTATTTTAAAGAAATGGA
This sequence comes from Chelonoidis abingdonii, assembly GCF_003597395.2. Taxonomy (NCBI): domain Eukaryota; kingdom Metazoa; phylum Chordata; order Testudines; family Testudinidae; genus Chelonoidis; species Chelonoidis abingdonii. The sequence continues at coordinate 19,486,817 of NC_133771.1, forward strand.
CAGACTAGATAAAGGAGGCATTGGAACATGGGGATTAATTAAGAGAAATTATGTTGTGGAACTTGATAGTGCAAGTATTGAAGGAGCAATGTCAACTCAACTTTGTCCCCAGATCTATATTTGTGGAGAAACAAGTTTTAGAAAACTTTAAACCAATGGAAAGTTTTCACTTCTTTTTCCCCCTCCCTTCAGTTCTAAGGGGGAAGAATTGTTTACACAAATAGAAATCCCACTGCAATGTTTACAACCCAAAATACTGAATCTAAAAGTGAAACTGACTTTTTTGGTTTTCCCCCCCAAGATGAAAAAAATCGTTCCGATATTATGTAAAGACATTTGCTAGTGCTCATGCACAGTGGGCACAGTCACATTAGAAATAACAAGGATGACATGCAAAGAAGACAAGTAAACCCCACAAAATGAACTGGATTTCAAGTGATCAGTTTTAATAAATCCAACATGCTGTTAGTATCTGAGGCAACATAGTATGTTTGTTTGTCTAAAACAGGACTTACCTTGGCAGCACTCACTTAATATCAAGTGAAGATCCCCACAGAATTCTGCCAATCCAGCCTCAATACCAAAATAATGTTTTCATTACTATAATCCTGACTGTAAATTTTGTCATTCAAATAAGGGGTAATGAATAAGTCCACCCTCATTTTAGAAACACAGGACAGGAAGGGACCTCGAGAGGTCATCTAGTCCAGTCCCCTGGACTCATGGTAGGACCAAGTACTATCTAGACCATCCCTGACAGATGTTTGTCTAACGTGATCTTAAAAATCTTCAATGACGGCGATTCCAAAGTCACTCTTGGCAATTTATTCCAGTGCTTAACCACCCTGACAGTTAGGAAGTTTTTCCTAGTGTCCAACCTAAGCCATCTTGCTGCAATTTAAGCCCCATTGCTTGTTGTTCTATCCTCAGAGGTTTAGGAGAACACTTTCTCCATCCTCCTTGTAACAATCTTTTATGTACTCAAAAACTGTTATCATGTCCCCCTTCAGTCTTTTCTCCAGACTGAACAAATCCAGTTTTTTCCAATCTTCCCTCGTAGGTCATGTTTTCTAGACCTTTAAATCATTTTTGTTGCTCTTCTCTGGACTTTCTCCAATATGTCCACATCTTTCCTGAAATGTGGTGCCCAGAACTGGACACAATACTCCAGGTGAGACCTAATCAGCACGGAGTAGAGCACAAGAATTACTTCTTCTGTCTTGCTTACAACACTCTGCTAATACACCTCAGAAGGATGTTTGCTTTTTTTGCCACAGAGTTACACTGTTGACTCATATTTAGCTTGTGATCCACCATGAACCCCAGATCCCTTTCTGCAGTACTCCATTTTGTATGTGTGGAACTGATTGTTCCTTCATAAGTGGAGTACTTTGCATTTGTCCTTACTGAATTTCATCCTATTTACTTCAGACCATTTCTCCAATTTGTCCAGATAGGATTAAAATTCAAAACAATCCTCCAAAGCACTTGCAACCCTTCCCAGTTGGTATCGTCCATAAACTTTATTAATGTGCTCTCCATGCCATTAACTAAATCACTGATGAAGATATTGATCAGAACCGGACTCAGAACTGATCCATGCGGGACCCCACTTGATATGTTCTTCCAGCTTGACTGTGAACCACCACTACTAACTACTCTGTGAAAAGAACAGGAGTACTTGTGGCACCTTAGAGACTACATCTTTTAGTCTCTAAGGTGCCACAAGTACTCCTGTTCTTTTTGCAGATACAGACTAACACAGCTGCTACTCTGAATACTCTGTGAATGGTTTTCCAACCAGTTATGCACCCACCTTATAGTAGCTCTATCTAGGTCCCTGGCTCCTCAGCCTTTCCAGACTACTGTACCCCTTTGAAGAGTATGATCTGTCTTGTGTACCCTCAAGTTACACCTCACTTAAAAACTTGCAAAAATCAGAGACATAAAAATACAAAAGTGTCACAGCACACTATTACTGAAAAAATTGCTTACTTTCTCATTTTTACCATATAAATTATAAAATCAATCAACTGGAATATAAATATTGTACTTATATTTCAGTGTACAGTATACAGAAAAGTATAAACAAATCATTGTCTATGAAATTTTAGTTTGTATTGACTTTGCTAGTGCTTTTTATGTAGACTGTTGTAAAATGAAGCAAATATCTAGATGAGTTGATGGACTCCCTGTAAGACCTCTGAGTGTCCCCGAGAATCACTGATCTAGGCCGTATTTCCCTAGTTTGTTACAAGGTCATGCGAGACAGTATCTAATGCCTTTCATACGGTGACCTTCTTCAGCAATCCATTCCTTTCTGTGTCCAGGTGTCTCTAAATTCCCCTCCCTGTTTCCAAGCTTCTCCCATACCAGACTGGATTTGGTTTTGGGACACTCTCCATATCCCTCCACAGCAACAGCAGAATTTTGACTGGCTCTCCTTGCCTTGTACGGGGGGGGGGGGGAGGAGGAAGGGGGAATTATGTGCTACCTCAGCCACTAGACTAAGCCTGAGGCAAAGACATTCTAAGATACCTTAATCCTCCTGGCTGGTTTCCATCATGTTGTGGCTCTCTGCTGCTCAGAGTTCTCTAGTATTATTTTGTAATAATGACAGACAACTTTCCTGTCTGGTTTTAAAATTCACGTTAAGACAATATATGTGTCCTTCATGTGCTGTTTCTTATTGAATTGTAACTGTCATGGAGTCCCCGGGCGATGCTCTGGAACTGCTCCCCACAAAGCCCGTCAGGACTTTGGGGAGCCTCCTCTCCCTTGGAGCAGACTGTCTTCAGGGCAAGCAGCTCACACGCCTTCACCTTCCTGGATCTGACCATGGAGCATTCAGCATATGCCCCTCCATGCGCTTCCCACAGCAAGTTCACCCAGGTGGGGTCCTGGGGAAGCTAGAGGGTTCTCCATGCACCCCCACTTCATAGTCAGACGTGACTCTTAGCCAGCCAGTAAAACAGAGGTTTATTAGATGACAGAAACATGGTCTAAAACAGAGCTTGTAGGCACAGAGAACAGGACCCCTCAGCTGGGTCCATTCTGGGGCCCAGTGAGCCAGACAACCCAGTCTGCCCTCACTTCCCGTCCCTAGTCAGCTCCAAACTGAAACCCCCTCCAGCCCCTCCTTTCTGGCCTTTGTCTCTTTCCCAGGCCAGGAGGTCACCTGATCTTTTTGTTCACCTTTAGCCATCCCCTTGTGCGGGGGTTGGGGGGAAAGGCCCCAGCCATTTGCTGCCAGGAGAGAGAGTGTCGGCCATTTATGCATACTGGAGACTTAAATGCATAGGGGAAAACTGAGGCACTCACAGTATTCAGAGGAAACATTCAGAACAGTTCCACTTTGTCGCAGTGACATTCATAATTCAATAAGGCACAGCATATGAACAATTATTTAAACATTTAAAATCGTGGTGGAATGCTGGCTTTTTACAAAAACTGGCATATTTAAGCACAAAAAACAAAATCCTATTACTGCTGTCTTTAAAAACAAAAGCACACATTTTCTATTGCAGTGCTCTCTTCTCTGTCCTTCTGCAGCAAGAAGGCTGTGCCCAGCACGAGGAAATGCTAGAAGGCACTGTTTAAAAGTGTATTTTATTTTATTTGTGTACTTGAATCATAGATTCCAAGGCCAGAAAGAACCACTGTGATCAACAATTCTGATCTCTTATGGAATACAGGCCATAGGACTTCCCCCAAAATAATTTGTAGAGCAGATCCAATCTTGATTTAGAAAATTGTCAGTGATGGAGAATCCATCAAGACCCTGGGTAAGTTGTTCCAATGGTTAATTACACTCATCATTAAAAAAATTACACCTTATTTCTAGTCTGAATTATTTCCTGGCTGACTAAAATTCCTAATCCCTAGTCAATCAGAATCTTATATTAACCAACAAAAGGGGAAAACAGAAGGGGAAAAAACTCCTATCAGATTCTCATCACCATAGTATTAAAAAGACAGACTTATTTTTAGCCCATTTTCTTCCCATACCAATAGATCTTAGGATACAGTTCCTGGTGGTTAAATTACTATTACTATTAATTTTTTGCGCACACTGGCAACTTTTTATAGATACATTCTGGCACCATGGGTAAGGCAAACTATGCAAAGCAGATTAAAATAAAGAGAACTAAGTGTGAGTGCTTATTAAATAAGTAATAGAGTACAATTATCTAAAAGTAAAGAGTTGAGCAGGGGACAGTCTATGCTCCACTAGACAAGCTCCAGACACAGTGCGAGCCTTCTACCCGCATGGAAAAGTCCTAGATAATTATATTCCTGCTATACAATTCTACAGAATAATTTTAGAAGACTATCAGTCTCAACTGAATTCTATGGGGATTAAGTAATTTTTGTAGAATCAGATTGTATCATCCTTGCTTTCTTTATATTTAAAATAATAATGAAGAACATACATAAAGAATCATATTTGTGTCCAGATTTTTGAAGGTACTTGTGTGTTGCTGCACCCATGGCTTGTGTACACTTAGAACGCTGCAGAGGCGCAGCTGCAGTGAAGACACTACCTATACTGATGGAAGAGCTTCTCCCGTTGGTGTAGGTAATCCATCTGCCCAAGAGTATAAGTTTACAGAATTCTCCTGTCAACCTAGCGCTGTGTTGCTCAGGGATGTGGATTTTTCACACCCCTGGGTGATACAGTTATCCTGACCTAATTTCTTAGTGTAAACCAGGCCTTAGGGTATGTCTACACTATGAAATTAGATCGAATTTATAGAAGTTGGTTTTTTAGAAATTGTTTTTATACAGTCAATTGTGTGTGTCACCACACAAAATGCTCTAAGTGCATTAAATCAGCAGACTGTGTCCACAGTATGGAGGCTAGTGTTGACTTCTGAAGCATTGCACTGTGGGTAGCGATCTCACAGTCTCCGCTGCCCATTGGAATTCTGGGTTGAGATCCCAATGACTAAAGGGGCAAAAACAGTGTCACGGGTGGTTCTGGGTACATGTCATCAGGCCCCCATCTCCCTCCCTCCCTCCCTCCCTCCATGACAGCAACGGCAGACAATCATTTCGTGCCTTTTTTCCTGGGTTACCTGAGCAGACACCACACCATGGCAAGCATGCAGCCCGCTCAGCTCACCCTCACCGTACATCTCCTGGGTGCTGGCAGACATGGGACTGCATTGCTACACAGCAGCAGCTCATTGCCTTATGGCAGCAGACAGTGCATTATAATTGGTAGCCATCATTGTCGTATTCCTTGAGTGCTCTTTTAGCCGACCTCGGTGAGGTCAGTCAGGGCGCCTGGGCAGACATGGGAGTGACTCAGCCAGGTCATTCCCATCTTCTGCTGAGCTCCCAGGAGATGATGATGGCTAGCAGTTGTACTGCACCATCTACTGCCAGCCTAAGATGTAAAAGATAGATGGAGCAGATCAAAACAAGAAATTGACCCAAATTGTTTTGTGAAATCAACGGCCTGCCAAACCCAGGGTTTTGAGTTCAATCCTTGAGGAGGCCATTCTGTGTGACAGTTGTTTGTGTTTCTCCTTGATGCAAAACCACCCTTTTGTTGATTTTAATTCCCTGTAAGCCATATCGTCCCTCCCTCCGTCAGAGCAACGGCAGACAATTGTTTCACGCAAAACCAGGCAACGACAATGGCAGCATGGTGATGAGAGTGATGAGGACATAGACATGGTCATAGACTTCTCACAAAGTATGGGCTGGCCAATGTGCACATCATGTTGATGAGCTCTGCATGGTCACCTGTGTTGATCAGCTCACCATGCTGGCCAAACAGGAAATGAAATTCAAAAGTTCACGGGCCTTTTCCTGTCTCCCTGGCCAGTGCATCTGAGTTGAGGGCGCTGCATAGAGCGGTCACAATGGAGCATTCTGAGATAGCTCCTGGAGGCCAATACCATCAAAATTGTGCCCACACTACCCCAAATTCGACCCAGCACTAATCCCCTCGAAGATAGAGTAAAGAAATTGATTTAAAAGAGTCCTTTTAAGTAAAAAAAAAAAAAAAAAAAAAAAAAAAAAAAAGGGCTTTGTTGTGTGGACAGGTCCAGGGTTAAATCAAGATTACACTGCTAAATTCGACCTAAAGTCATAGCATAGACCAGGCCTTAGTGTCTTTCAAAAGAGATTTAATATCCAATAGATATTAAAAGTCTACATCCCAACAACTATTGAGGAAATTTAGACTCAAGTGCCCAAGTCCTTTTTTAAAGAGATTTAGGCTCCCAAATTAGTTAGGTGGTGTGACACTGAGCACAGCAATAATGCCTAGATATCTTGAAAAAAATCTAGACCTAGGCGCTCTAAGAATTATGCTTACAATGACTACTAAGCAGCAATTTAAAAAACCCAGAATTTATACACAAGTAACAAAATTAACCTCCCTTTTCCCCATGAACATACTCTCAACCTTCCCTATCAACCCTGCCAAATAAACTGCATTTGCAGTATATCTGGAGGGTCTTAGAGTTCTGGCTATTTCAGACCAAGGATGTGGAGCAAATGTCAGAGTCCTGAAGCCAACACAGCAGACATTCTGCCTACGGCGCCTGTTTTTATTTATTTAATTTATTTTGATAATGAGGGAGATCCAGCTTCAGCACCCCCACTGACCGCAGCTGCCAACAGGAAATCATGGGAGGAGGGTAGTCTCTGAGATTGGCCTGGGCCTAGATCAATTAAGGCTTCTAAGAACATCAGACTTTTTAGCATATAGGATTATATTACTCTACCATTCCTCTTGCTCCAGCTATTCCATGCTGCCAACGTAGCTGTTTTCCACAAGTACTAAATTCACTTCTGTTTTCCCTAAAATAACCGAAGTCATTCAGTATTATTTTAGAATGAAATAATTCCCTGAAAATAAAAACCAAAAGTTCAGCACTAGACTTACAAAACTTGCAGCAACATGTAGTCAGCGAACATTAGCGACCAAGTGTAACCAACCCATCCAATTTCAGTTTTACTTGCTGCATTTTTTTGTTTTGATATATTGGTAATTCTGTAATCTAAAACTGTATTCCACTCAAGAGGTTTAGGACAAATTCATAATCAACATAACTTGGCTAGAGCATGCTACTGGTGTGGCCCAGACCAAGCAACAACTGAAAGAGAATCTAGCACCTCTGTGCTAGATTCATCAGATCAATAAAAAGAATATTCTTGAATGCAGGATTTAGCCAATGTGAATGCCAATGCAAAGTTCAGGAAAAGAGAGAACATCAAAAAGGTGCATCTTAAAAGAAGGGCTAAACAGGGCCTGAAAACTTGACCTACTAGCCAGAGGCAGATAAGAAATATTAGCAGGGCAGGACCTTGGTGAGGTACAGGGATAATGTTCTGGTGATAAGACTAACTAATCCTCAGTCCCAGCTACTGAAGAGAGAGAATGCTGTCTCTAGACCCTGTTCTGAGGCTCTGTTTTTCACATCAGCCTCCGGAAGTTTCTTTCCTTGCATCAGAGTCTGACTCATGGCTGTGAAGTTGGTGGGAGGAAAGCAGAGTGGCTATTCTACTTGTCCCTTCCGGTCTCCAGAATGCTAGGGGACAGACTCAGTGGGATGGAAATTGCACACCTCTCACACTCCTGGCTGCCATTACGGAAGATTCTTTGCAGCCATGTTGGTCTCTCTAGTACCCTAGGACAAGATGGGTGAGGTAATGTCTTTTACTCGACAACTTCTGCCAGTGAGAGACGAACTTACACAAAGCTGAAGAAGAAAAGCTCAAAATCTGACAGTGCAGGGGCAGGAGGGGGGTCAGCGGCACTGAAGACTACTCCACTAACTCTCCAGCTTCGGGGCAGGGGGGCAGATTGGCCCTGCTTCCCTTTCCAAGCCCGGCTTATAGCTTTCAACAACAGACTGGAATGAAATTGACATAATTCTTGTTTTACTGGTGTCCAAAAATGTGTTGATGTTGATAGGCTATAGTACCCTCACAAACTACAGTTACAGTTTCTGATCGGATTAAACTGAAGCCTATGGAATTCAGTTTCCTTCTCATGCTTCTTTCCTTAGATCTATTCATATTAGGACTTGAAAAATCCACACACAAATGGGAAGGAGGAACCCTTTCCTGGTGAATAGGCTGCAGGGTGGGATTGGGTTGAGAATCAATTAATGCAGAATTAATGCTTTAACTTAGAACTCTCCACAAAACTCTAGCTTTGATTATTGCAAAGACAGCCATGCATATATGATCCAATGCAGTGCTTTCTTCCTAAAACTGCACTCATCTTCCACGTTACTGACATTGCTATGAGTTTTCCACGCAGCAACACTACTACGATCAGTTTTCATGAATGCTATCCACAGCCTTGCGGACAACTGAAATCCTGGCAAGAATTACATCAATTTCATTTTGCATGTTCCTGGAAATCTCTGAGTAATAGAAGCAGATGCTGTTTGCAGGGGGTTGTACTTATAGGCAAAAGTGGCAAAGATCCTCTTCCCTTTCTCAAAACAGTCAGGAAGATAAAAGGAAGGATGGACTGATGGATTTCTTCACCCCAGCTAGGCAGCACCAAAAAAGCATATAATATTTATGACACTTTCAAATCAAAGTTGAGCTGCAATATAACTGGGCTGTGACTGACGTTAGAACAGTGATGTTCCCCTGAATGGTTGCAGACATGCCCACATCCAATCAGTAGGTCATTATTCTAGGCCTTTAAATGTAAAGTCAGTCAACAGGTGCTTACCAGACTACCAATTCTGACCTGTTTACTTTTTATTTCTATTTCTCACCCTAATCTTGAAATTGCCAGTAGTCATTATGGTAAAAATCTAATTAATGCTCACTAATGAGTGGGAGACCCATTGCAAATTACTGAATTTGCCAATTACCACGTGAGTGAACAAGTTAAAGTATCACATAACGTGCTCTGTTCATTTATTCTGACAATTGTAGTTTGCTTTGAATTATGACACTTCAAAGAAGATTAATTCTTTTGTCTGTTTTTGTAAAAATACTGCCATCTCTCCAATGATACTAAAATTACTGATGTGGGTGATCCTCTATCACAGGAGAGTAGGAATACCGACCTGGGGGTCACTTGCATTATAGATGATCCATATTTATTGGCCCTGGACCTCTTTCTCAGAAAGTGTAGATTTTGAGAGAGCTGTACTTCCCTGAAAAAACAAAATCCATCTAAAATGCCTTAGCAATAGAAAAAACCTTCTTGTTTTAGGGTCCACTCCAATGGGACTACTAGTTCTTGGGCATAATAGATTTGGTTTGTATAATCTCTACAACTACTCTCTGATGACTGAATCAGTGTCTCATTTCCTCCTGTTTGTTCAGGTCACTCCTGCAATGCAGTCTGTCTTGATTAGAAAGAGGGTGCCCTTCCATGCTATGTTTAAAACTTAACAGAGCACACTTTACTCTGTAGTTCTAGAAAGTTTTGCTTTTCTTCCTTTTCTGTTTTGACCAGCTTCGTTGGCTAAATCACGTAAGCAAGCTCCGCACACATAAGACTTTGAATATTATCACTCTATAGTCCAGTGTTATTAAGAGCATTGCTCAACCTTCAAACCCGCCAATGTGTGTCACGTGCCATAAAAATGTGTGACACATAGCCAAAGTGTGGAACATTTGTGTTTTGTTGCCCTACAACTGAAAATGCTTTTTAACTATCAAATGTGTTTTAAAGGATTTTTTCCTCACTGTCTTAAATAAATGAGCTTTTCTCTTTTTAAAAAATTGGAAAATCATCATGTGCACCATACGCATCCCTCTGCCATGGGCCTTCAGATGTTCAAATGCAAACCTCTGCCATTTGGGCTAAGAGGATAACAGTTATTTATGTGGATCAACTCCAAAAGTTGCTAACTTTCTGATTGCAGAAAACTGAACTCTCTTGCCCTGCCCCCTGCCCCACCCCTTCCCTGAGACCCTGCCCCTGCCTGGCCCCTTCTCCAAGCCCCTGCCCACCCCTCACTCCATCTCCCCCTTCCCTCCATCACTTGCTCTCCCCCAACCCTCGCTCACTCACTGGGCTCGGGCAGGGGGTTGGGGTGCCAGAGGAGGTAAGGACTCCAGCTGCGGGTGTGGGCTCTGGGGTGTGGGCAGGGATGAGGGGAAGATCTCCAGGCTGCAGCTGAAGGGTTCAGAGTGTCGGAGAGGGTTCCGAGCTGGGGCAGGGTGTTGGGGCATGAGAGGGGGGTTTGGGATCCGGGAGGGAGTGTGGGTGCAGTAGGGGGCTCAGAGATGGGGCAGGGGGTGGGGTGCAGGAGGAAGTTTAGGGTGTGGCCTCTAGGTGACACTCACCTCAGGCAACTCCACAGAAGCAGCAACATGTCCCTAGGTGCCTTGGTGCAGGGGTGGCCAGGCAGCTCTGCATACTGCCCCCACGGGCAGGTGCCGCCCACGCAATTCCTATCAGCCATGGTTCCCCCTGCACTTAGGAGCCAGACGGACATGCTGGCCACTTCTGGGAGCCACACAGAGCCAGGGCAGGGAGCCTGCCTTAGCCCCACCAACCAAACTTTTAACAGCCTGGCCAGTGGTGCTGACTGGAACCGCCAGGGTCCTTCTCGACTGGGCATTCCAGTCTAAAACCCGACGCCTAGCAACTGTCTGTTACAGCTGTCGCCCTGCTAGCATTCCTCTTTCCCTTCTCCTTTCTGTTTGTCCTGGGTGGCCGCCCCTCCCGGCCATTGTGCTAACTAAAGTCATAGCCCTATTCATAGGGATGGCTTGTACAGACTAACTGGAGCCACTGCCCTGCCTAAGGAGGGGGCTTCTTGCTTCTTTGTTTAACTCCTTTGTTCAGACCCGGCCTCAGTCTGGGGGACGCTGCCCAGAAATGCAAGACCTGAAGTGGCCAACTAATTAAGCATATGAGTCATACCTGTGGCCCAGGCATGCCTATGCTCACCTGCAGGTTTTCCCTGCCTCCTCTCCTCCCCTGTATCAAGAGAAGCCAATCAAAAGTACTGGTGGGAAACTGCCTAAGTTTGCCTTTAAAACCAGACATTTTCTGATCAGACCCCGGAGAAGGTCCTTGCTTTGCCACCTGGTCTGATCAGCTAGGGGTCTTTGGGGGGCCCTCTCTCCACTCTCGTTTGTTTTTGAGCGTACCCCCATTTTTAAACTCCCCTCCCACAAAGAACGAATTGCTGCCTGAGAGATCTCCTGATTACGTAAAGCGAATCGAGTCTCTCTCCATCCCTCCGTGCACTGCTGTTCCTCTCTCTGTTGCTGCTCTCCTGGGGATTGGTAAGAGTTTTCTCTTGCAGACTCCCCCTGTCCTGCTCTGCCTTGTTCCCAAGCAGAAACCCAAGCTTACTCCTGTGGTCGGTATCATAATCTGTTTCTTGCTCCGCAGCTCCTGGGCTAATAAGCCTTTATGGCCATGCTGCTGTGCCTCGTGCTCTATATCTGGTGCTGCAGCTGACCACCCCCACTGCTGCCTAAGGTGCACTATTTAGAATCAGTCTTAGTCTAGATAAGTTGTAATTTCAATTTGCATAGTTGTGGTTAGTTAGGTTAGAGAATTTGTTGTATTGTGCTTCTGTAAGTTAGGTTTAAAAAATTGTGCATTTGTGTTCGTTACTGCTATTTGTTAGTCTTGGTTAAGTTCAGATCATAATAAGATTTTTTGTTTGTGTTCTGTAATGTGGTTAAGTCTGTCTCCCGCTGCCCCCCCCGCCCGCTGAGTCCCCAGTCACTGGTTGGCAGTGTCTCTGCTGTTTAACTTGCAGCCTGTCTGCATCTCTGTGTTCACTTGAGTTTAAACCTCCCTCTGCTCGTGCCTCCTCTCCGCCATCCCCCAACCTCATTCCCCCCCTACCCTGGCCTCTCTCTCTCTCTCCTCTTTAATCCCCCCCACATGTTCCCGACCCGCTTCCTACTGCCAACCCAATTGTATTATCTTGAGTCTAGCATAATACTCATTGGTTACCCTTTTTCTCCTCAAACACACCTCAACATTTACATTTTTATACTACGTGACACACTTTTACACTAGAGTTATGGCGAAAAGTGTGTTAATATCCAACAACTGTTAGATGGCTTATGCTGCTGTGACACTTTTTACATAGAAAATTGTTAGCTACCTGTTCATTTATACTGTCAGTGTCAATTGGTTACCAACGTAATTGTACCACCATTATTAAAAACCCTTACTATTACTAAAAAACACCCTCCCCAATTGTCTACCTTAACAAACCCCATACTCCTCAACTATTTGAATTTCCTTTTTTGCATTTTCTTAATAAAGTTATTTGCACCCCACAGTGGTAGTTTCCCAAGATCCCCTACCCGCTGGAGGTGTCAGCCAACCTATCACATCTAGAGAAGGATGTGACACAGCTTTGCCAGCAGAATGTTGGGGGAAAAGCAAGATCACGGGCTCTTGCTCCCTGACTCTGGGAAGGTAATGTGGACTAGGAGTTGGAGCGACCAGTCACCACACGAGAAGGTAGATGCTAATTGCACATGTTTATTACGAATGGCACAGTATGGTCCGTCATAAACAGATAGTGAAGGGTTAATGTCTCTTTTACCTGTAAAGGGTTAAGAAGCTCAGTTGAACCTGGCTGAACCTGACCAGAGACCAATGGGGGACAAGATACTGTCAAATCTTGGAGGAGGGAAGTTTTGTTTGTGTTGTTTGCCTTTGGTTGGTGGTTGGTTTTCGTGTTCGCTTTGGGACTAAGAGGGACCAGGACGTGCACCCCAGGTTCTCACAGTTCTTTCCTGAAAGAGCTCTTAGTTCCAAAAATAGTAAGTACTAGCTAGAAAGGCGGATTAATTCTTATGTTTGTTTTTAACATGTGAACTGTGCTATTTTGCTGGAAGAATTTTACCTCTGTGCTATAAACTTGAATTTCAGGCTGGGGAGGGAAAGTTCCCTTTTAGTCTATTATGATCTAATACCCTGTAAGACATTTTCCATCCTAATTTTACAAGATAGAAAAAAAGTAAAAATTTTTCTTTAATTAAAAGCTTTCTTTTTTAGAAACTGATGTGATTTTTCCCCTTGTTTAGACCCAAGGATTGGGTCTGAACTCACCAGGGATATGGTGGGGGAAGGAGGGGCGGGGAAGGTTAATTCCTCTCTCTTTTAAGATCAAGAGAGTTGGATCAGTGTGTCTCTCAGGGTCGCCCACGGAGGGGAAAGTCTGGAGGGAAGGAGGGGGTGATGGTTTATTTTCTCCTGGTTCAAAAACCAACGAGGTTTGGGTCCTTGGTTCACAGGGAAGGTTTTGCGGGAACAGAAAGTGTGCCAAACACTATATTTTGGCTGGTGGCGGCGCTATCAGATCTAAGCTAGGAATTAAGCTTAGAAGGGTACATGCAGGTCCCCACTTTTTGGACGCTGAAGTTCAAAGTGGGAAAAATACCTTGACAGGCTCCGTGGATGGTTGTGGCTTCTGCTGCAAGAGCTTCAACCCCCACATCAGCCCATTCTTCTGCCTAGCAATTAATTCTCCCCCCCCCCGAAGCCTGTCCCTGAAGTCTTCATATCAAATCTCCTCCTACATCTGCCCCACAGCTGCTCCTCCTATAACTGCAGGGGCTCTTCACCCCCTTCCCTTGGGAGTCACCATCTCCCCCTCCATTCCATTGCTCACGGTGGGGGGGAGACCAGGCTGTCTGCTAGGGTTGCCAACACTGTAATTCAAAAATACAGGAGAAACTCAGAGGCCCAAGGGCCGCTTAGGCATGATGGAGGGGGTGGCTGAGCCAAATTTGAGTTGCACTGTGACACTGTGCACCAGGTCAAGTTGCCAACCAGCGTACTACCCTGGTTGAAATATGGGAGGAAGGGCATCCTGCGCTTATTTAGTATGGGACAGACAATATTTTATTTAAATAAGGGCAGGGCCAGTGGTACACTTGCTGATGAGGCCCAGGGCAGAAACTAAGATGTGGGCCCCCACCCTGAGCCTTGCCGTGCCAGGCTGAAGCCCAAGCCCAAGCCCCGCCTCCCAAGACTGAAGCATGAGCTGTCTGGCATCACAGCTCACCCCTCCAAATGTTCCTCCACACACCCCTAAGGGACACTCCCCACAGTTTTAAATCACACTAAAGTAGAGGTTTTATTTCCACTTTTAGAGATTAAATTACTGTAATACTCGCATTACATTTACCCAGAGTGACTGTGCACATATGATGTCATGTAGCTGTGCCGGGCCCCCTGTTGCGTAGGCCTTGGAAAATTGCCCTGCTTGCTACCCCCTAACACTGGCCCTGAAAGGAAATCTCTTATGACACGGGACTGTTGGCAACCCTAGTGTCAGCTCTTGAGAGGAGAGTGAGCGCCGCCTACCTCCTGTAGCAGCTCTGATTGGCTGCTTTTCCTCAGGAGGTGGGGAAGGCAGCCAATCCAAGGACCCCTCACCGGCAGGGCTACAGTTCCCAAAGGGCCAGAGATTCTGGCTTCAAAATCACCAGATTGGCTCCAGCTAGGCTGAAATCCCATGAGATGGCAACAGGGAGATCACTGCAGGGATACAAAGGTGGGCCTCCTCCAGCCTAGTGCCAAGGCTACTCATTACAGGAGGCAGTCACATGCTGACCCGCCCATCCGCCAGCCAGCATTCAGTCCCTTAGTCAGCCTTGTTTGGACCTTTCACGCAGCCCCCTAGTTTGCAGCTATGCCCAAGTATTTGTCTGTCACAACTACCCCTGCCTCTTTTGCCAGCAATGGGCTCCTTCCCAGGTCAGCTCTCAGCCTTTAAATCCCAGCTCTTGAGGAGCCTGGCCATCTCACTGCCATCAACTCCCAGCCTGCTGCTCTGCTCATACACAGATTCTGCCCTCTGGCAGTCCAGGAGCTTGTGTTAGAGGGATTACGTTGCCCTCCTTGGGCCTGATGTCACACTGGGGGGTTATGAAACGGTGTGCCAAGTCTTCATTAATTTAAGGTTTCACATGCAACACCAGCAGCATGAGTGGCAGACAGAACCCCAGACCAGCCCCTGCCAGCCAGGGTCCCGGCTGCTGGCCCCGCTCAGCCCGCTGCCAGCCCTGGTTCCGTCCATCCAGGCCGGCAGCAGGCCAAGCGGGGCCAGTGGCCGGGACCACTAAAAATCAGCTCGCGTGCGGCAGGTTGCTGACCCCTGATCTACAGCCACACAGCATTTTGGAATGCCAGAAAGCACTTACAGCATTGTCTGTCTGCCACCACAGTCAGATGTGGCAGTCTAGTCTAGAGGGTATAGAACTAGACGAGACTCAAGTTCTTTTCCCATGTCTGCTAATGGCTAACCTTGGGCATGACTTGCCTACAGTGTGTCTGCGTCAGTCTGACCTTCGAAGCATATCTGATGTAACTTTAACTACCAACCAGCAAGGGGAGTACGATGCAGAGCTAAACAACAAATTACACAAGCAAGCAATAAAAAATTTGCTTTTTTTATATATTTAAATAATAAAATAGCAAATGTTTTATTTCTTCAGTAGTCATGCTTGTGGCATTACAGCATAAAGTATTTACTAGCTATAAAAATGGATATTTACTTTATGCACATTTGTCAGTGTGTATTTAACAAACACACGCCCTATTGTACATAGCTGTGTATAGTCATAAGTTTGTCACACTTAAAATTAGTTTAAAAAGACAAACACTATCTTAGGCAAGAAGTTGATCAGTTTGTAAATATATTTTTAGGTGTCTAATAGAATGGCAAGGATGTTTCCTACAGTCAGTCAATCTATGTCCGTTAAAGTCAGCATAACTGAACAGAGCAGGAGAATCCCTGTGGCAGTTGTCATTTCAGATATCGGGACAAGTCAAAGCCACAGTTGCTTGTTTCTATCAAAATGTTTATTAAAAAAGACTTGAGAGGAGTTATTGTTTAAAGCTCTGTGTGGGAGCAGAGGAGGAGACCTCTCCCATAAAGAAAGTCTAGATTAAATCAGAGAAAACGGATGATGAGATGTAGGAAATCTAGTGATATCAAAGCCTTGAATCCTTGACTTATAGTGTTTGGTTTGACAATTAAGGGGAAAAAAAAAACAAAAAACAAACACACACACACTTAACACAAGATGCTACTATGTTGTAATAAGCTAGGGCTGTACATATAGATGCCACAACTTGAGCAGTGAAGCCAACCCGTAGAGGGGGCATGATCAGTATACCAAGTTCTTGTATTATACACATAATCCTCCCCTCCCTTTTTATTAAACTTCCATATAATGGCCTTCCTTATGGATGAATTGAGGCCCAGTCCTGAAGACAGTCACTCATTCACTGAACCATAGCTCTTCCCTCACAGAGTCTCATTGAAATAAACAAGATATAGTAAAGGAAAACCTATATGTGAGGGAGAGGAGTAACTACGGGATTGGGTCCTTGGCTGACAGATGATAGAAATGGGAAATGAAGGTCTTGATGCAAACTTCTTTGGAGGACCCCAGTTTCAGGACACAACAGTCAGATTCCCAAATGCAGAATTCCAAAAGGATCTAATCTGCAGAAATCCCTCTAGAACTATTAGAGATGGGACTTTCCTTGTTGCTACTAAAATGCAGCTAGGAAACTCTGCTTACAGTGCACCTCAACCCATTCCATATCTAATATCCAAATGCCTGTGGTATAGCTAGAGAGAGCAATCCCAGAGTATGTCCTCTGAATATCAGATACAAGATGGGTATCTAAAAGGGACATGGGAATCATTGTGGACATCTCAAAGACCACATCTGCTCAATGTGAGCTGCAAAGAAAACAGCAAACAAGATTTTAGCATGCACAATTAACAAGATAGGAAATAATACAGAAAATGTTATAATGCTATTAAATAATCAATGGTGTGGCTTCATCAGGAATGTGGTCATCCCATCACAAAAAGGACACTGAAGAACCAGTAGGAGTTCAGAAAAAGGCTAAGAATGATATGGGGCATGAAGACTCTCATATGGAGATAGACTGAAGAAACTAGAATTATTCACCTTAGAAATAAGCTGAATTAGAGTAGACATGATCAAAGTATATAAAATAATGACTGTTACAGAGAATGAGACAGATTGTGCTCCCTAACACAAAAACATACAATCAAAATGAAAGGTAGCCAATTCAAAACAGATAGAAGGAAATATTTCTTCGCACAATGCATGGGCTGTGGAACTCTCTGCCACAAAAGTCACTCACTGAAGTACTGCTGTGCCACTAAGACCAAGAACTAAGCAAGACTGAATGAAGGACTGGACAATTATACAGATAAGAATATCCAGCGTTATAATAGCAAATAAGTTTTGGAAGAGAAACATCATGCCCCTTTCAGGACTTCCAGCTAGTCTCAAAACCTAGGAATTAGGACAAGACCTAATATAGGAGACAGATTTTCTTGCCCCTTTCTTTGAAGTATCTGGTGCTGAGCACAGTTGGACACAGGATACGGTAGTAAATGGACTATGGCTCCAACCTAGTATGGCAATTCCTATGATCCAATTGAATCTGATTTTCTGGATGTTTGTTCAGATTCAAAATTAAATAGGTTTACCCTAACCTGCTGATAGTTTTAAGAAATATAGTCTGAGTTACATGAACATGTTCTGTATAGGAATGAGTGTTCAACTAAAATCCAGTGCATACAGCTTCTTCTTGAATGTTCACACAGTATTTTATGGTTGTTTTGAACCTATGATATTTCTTGTCCCTTGGGAATCCTTCAGAATGAAAGATACATGTAAGATTATTATGGCCTTCCCTCACTAACACATTGAGAGAAAAACCATGTATTATAGCTATTGTGTATTATTTCACCTGTGAATTAGAAAAAAAATCTGTCAGTTATATTTATGAGGCAGCAACAACAACAACTTTCAATGTCATGAAGTCCCAGATTTTCCAACAACAGCTTGTACTTGCTCTTTTCTAAAAGGCTCTCTATGTTTAAACAGTAGAAGAGTCACTTTCTGCACAAGCCTCTGATAAGTAAAATGGTCTGTACTGTAGCTGTAACAGGTAGTTTCATAATGGTATATATATGTTTCTTTTTTAAATACTTGAGCCTGGATGAGAAGCTAGAATCTGCTGGCACATTACATAGAGCATTATTTTATTTATTTTGGACACTCTTGCCTTTTCTTTTTAAAATTGTATTAGCTATTTGGTCTAATGAGTCAAAACACCTAGTTAATGCAGATTGTAAATTGCATATTTTTTGTAATTGATTAATTCTGTCTCCTGCTCTGGCTAAGCAGAAGAGTCATTAGAGTTGTGCCACATAGGAATTGTTAAAGGTAAATGGAAGCTGGAAGAACACACTCTATGGAACTGTAGTGGTTTATATTAGAATAAGGCTATCTTGCCAGTTTGGTTTAGTCTCAGTCCCTGAATCAATGTGGCAGCTATTTCATCATGAGCCAGGATGTTCATTAGAGAGAACATTGTTTTTAAATGAATTGTCCAAGTTGTATTTCACTTCTCGTATTTTCCCCATCTTTATTCTTAATTCTTTTAATGGTTAAATTGAACTTTAAGGATTCTTGTATTGGAGACTTTGAATTCAAAAATGCATAGGGCTAACTTTAAAAAAAAGTTGGAGAAGTCCCTTCTTTTTAAATACATCAAGGTATTTCACACTTCTGTCTGAATATTGTTTTACCTATATTTTTACAGTAATCTAGGGAGTGTAACAAAAATATATTTCTTCATTGTTTTCCTATAGGTTCATTTTAAGTCCAAAAGGGACCATGGCGACCATCTGACAGTTTGTATAACATAGACCATAGGACTTCCCTATATTAATTCCTGTTTCAAGTTAAATTGCCGTGCTTTAACTAGAGCATCTCTTTTAGAAAAAACACCCAATCTTGATTTTAAAGTTTCCAGTGCTGGAGAACACATCACAACCTCTGATAAAATGTTCCAATGGTTAATTACTCTCCTCTGTTAACAATTTGCACCTTATTTCCAGCCTGAATTTGTCCTCCTCTCCCTCCCACAATCTGCTGATATTAGATTTTGGCCAGTGGGGATTTTTTAAAAAAGTTTTATTTTTTTAAAAAAACATTTTTAAATATATTTAATAATCCAATTTA
Organism: Chelonoidis abingdonii; assembly: GCF_003597395.2. Taxonomy (NCBI): domain Eukaryota; kingdom Metazoa; phylum Chordata; order Testudines; family Testudinidae; genus Chelonoidis; species Chelonoidis abingdonii. The sequence goes on from NC_133771.1 coordinate 19,505,834, forward strand.
AAATTGAATTTTAAACAACATAAGTTCAGTACTAAATGTACTATAATCTATTCAAATCATTTAAATTAAAATACAAAAAATAATATTAAGAAGGACATGTTTGCTGCCAAGTTTTAAAGAAAGTCAGATCACTGAACTGATGGAAGTCACCAAGAATTAGAGAGTTTGTTAAAGGGCTAAACCAGCTTTTTATCAGCAGTAGCCTCTTCTGCGGGTGAAGATAGAATGTTTTATTCCTTTCAGTTAATTCAACTAGTTCAGTTCAATGGCTAGGTCATTCAAAATTAAGAAACTGATTGGGAGTTGAAAAAAAGCTAGTTTTCTTCTTCCAATCTTCATTTCACTTCTTGATTCCATTTCCTGTTTATATGGAGTAAGAAGTGCCCATGATTCTTTGCAACTCTTTCGACTTCCTGGCACAGGTTCATAGGTTTTGGAGTTCTCGTCCTTTTCTCCTCAGACTTCTGTTGATGGAGCTTTTCCATCATATCCTCCATGTTCCATGTCCTTCCTTGATGTCCTCTTCTTCCCAGGCTCTCTTTGCTGGTCATTCTTCTCTCATTCTTAAAACATGCCCAGCCCAACTCAATCATGTGCTCTCCAACCTATCACTGAGAGTCCCAAGTTCATCTTCCCCCAAATTTCCTCCACGCACACATTGTCTTCCCTCCACCTGCCATTCTCCTCCATGTACTATTTTCCACTACATGTATCTTCTTTTCTTCCATTTCCACAAGACCCACCATTTCCAAACCATAGTGCAGGCTTAGGGAAGCACAAGAAGCACACACTTTTCCTTTTGTTTTTTTCTCCTCTTCCAGTGAATAAAAATTAGATATGAGAGGATGAAACTTACTAGCTCTAAAATCTTGAAGGACATTGTGACCAGAAACAATCAATTCCACTAACTAAATACAGACAATTCTTCCTTTGTTTAATAAATCAGTTAATTATAAATCATAGAATCACAGGGTTAGGAGGAACCTCAAGGGTCATCTAGTCTATACCCCCTGCCCTCAGATGCAGGATTTGTTGGGTCTAAACCATCAAAGACAGATGGCTATTCACCTTCTTTTTGAAAACCTCCAGTGAAGAAGCCTCCACGACTTGCCTAGGTAGTGTGTTCCTTAATGTAACTATAAGAACAGTTGGACAAAATCCAAGGGAAAATTCTCTTAAATCGGCAATTAAAATCACCAATTTTAGTCATTTAAATCAGCAATCCACGCTAATTTGGTCTATAATTTCAGAGAACAGAGTAACAACTGTAAAATCCAAAACCACAAAAATGGTTGTAAGATTTCAAGATTTAGATTTCAAGATGACAGTGTCTCTTTAAAATACGATTTTTTTGCTTTAATTTAGGATAACATTTTGTTCAGTTATCGAGTTCCATTAAAGGAATGTTTGACATTTTATCTGCATAAGTTTTAAATATCAGAAGGTTTGAATCTGAAGAATCTTTCATTTATATCAGCGTTTATCATAAAAGGGCTAGATTTACTCAAAAGGCGAGCAAAAAGGCATGGCAGATAGATAGCAAGCATTTTAAAATAAAAGCTATGCAAAACTATTTTGTAAAGGTATGATCCCTCAGTATGATTGTACTTGGAGCTGCATAATGTTTTTATGTCTGCTGTTACAGTAATTTTAACAATTAATTTTCCAGAACTGTTCTCCAAAGAAATACTGCATGAAACCGTTGAGTAGTTTGGATGACTGTGTTAATAGACAGAATAAGAGATTGGGAGAATGAATTCTAGTGCTAGATTGTTCAATGACACTCTTTCATATTCAGAAGACATTTGTCAGAAATGTCTGCACATGACCCTAAATTTCCTAGAATGACTACTAATTTTGGATGCCCCACTAGACATTTCAAAGGGGCCTGGTGTCCAGTAAGCATGGGGCACCCACACACTGAAAGTCAGGCAGGCCCCGTTAAATGTAAGATAAATCAACATTTCCTATAACATTATGGATTTAAATGTTCAGAGATTAAGGGCTTGATCATCTCTGTCCCTCAAGGTCATGAAGATCTGTCCTTGTGAGTATGGGCACGGGCTCTAAGGCAGTGGTCACCAACCGGTTGATTGCAATCGACTGGTCGATCCTGGGAACTCTCCCAGTCGATCACAATCTCCAGTGGAGCAGTGGGTCTGCCGCTCGACTTGCTCTCTGCCTGCCGCAGCCCAACGCCATTCCCGGAAGCAGCCAGCGTGGCCCCATGGTGGGGGAACTGGAGTCTCAGTGCACTGTTCCTGCCTGCAGGCACCATCACCCCAGCTCCCATTGGCCGGGAATGGGGAACTCTGGCCAATGGGAGCAGAGAGGGGCAGCACACAGAACCACATGCCCACTGCTCCCCCCCACAGGGGCATGTTGGTCCCTTCCGGGAGTGGCATGGGGCTGGGGCAGGCAGGCAGCCTACCTTAGCCTCGCTGTGCCGCCAACTGGAAGGTACCCAGGTAAGTGCTGCCCAGTGGGAGACCACACTCCAACCCCCATCCCCCTCCCAGAGCCAGCACCTCAAACCCACTCCTACACCCCAAACCCCTGCCCCCCTCCCAGAGCCAGCACCCAATACTCGCTCCTGCACCCCAAACCCCCTCCTGTACCCCAAACCTGATCTCCCTCCCAGAGCCAGCACCCCATGCCACCCCTTCATTCTGAACCCCCTCCTGTACCCCAAGCCCCTGCCCCAGCCCTGAGCCCCCTCACAGAGCCAGTATCCAACCCCCTGTTCTGTCCCCCCTTCCAGAGCAAACACCCTGCACCCCAACACTCTGCCCCAGCCTGGAGTCCCCTCCTGCACCCAAACTCCCTCTGAGCTTGCACCCCTCACCTCCTCCTGCATCCCAACCCTTTGCCCCAGGCTCAGCCCAGAGCCCCCTCCCACACTGCAAACTCCTTGGCCCCAGCCCAGAGCCTGCACTCCCTCCCGAACCCCAGCCCAATGAAAGTGAGTGAGGCTGGGGGAGAGTGAGCGAGGGGGGTGAGTGGGTGAAGTGAGCAGGGTGGGGCTTTGGGGAAGGGAAGGGGTAGATCTTGGGTTGCCCTTAAATTCAAAGAGTGATCTTGGGCCTAAAACAGTTGGAGACCACTGCTCAAAAAAGGTATGTTCTTGCTTCCTTCATTTCTATAGAAGACACCAAACAACCAGTTGCTCTGCAGACACAGGATTCCACGAATCAGGACTAGTTTTTAACAGAAGCAGGATCTTTTTAACCCCTTCAACTCCACAGGGACCTGTAACTATCTGTAACCTTGCTAGTATTATCGTAGTTGGGTTCCTTTTCCGTTGGAGATAAGGAGTGGATACCAATGAGGCAGTAGCATAGAGGCACTCAAACTGTGGGGCATGCCCCTAGGGGGGCACAGAGGAATGTTCAGGGGGCACAGTGGGGCCTGGGCTAGCCCCCACAGGGGGCAGGTAGAGAGTACCACCCAGCCCCACTCCAATCTCACCCCCAGCTGCATCCTTGGCTCCCGGCCACAGCCATAGCCCTGTCCCTAGCCTTGGCTCCCCTGACTATGGCCTGACCATGGCTTCCACTCTCAGCCCTCGGCCCAGCTCCACCCCTAGCCTCAGCCCCTGTGTTCCCAGCCCCAGCCCCACCCTCAGCCTTGGCTCCTCTTTCCACACTCCTCTCCTGAGCTGCAGTCCCGCTCCCAGCCCTGGCTCCTAGGGGGTGGGGGGGATGGAAACCTGGAGGTGGGGACACAACCATGAAAAGTTTGTGGACCACTGCAGTAACAACTGCTCTGTGGGCCAGGAAGCAGTTTATACGACCCTGGCTTTCATACTGTTTTGGGAGTTTTTTTAAGGCATTGTCAGACATTGGAAATGTTCCCTGAATCATTCAGTGTTTAAAACGAGGCTGAAGTTTAGCACACATTTACAAAAGGTGATAAGTAGTTGTTTACAATGATAAAAAGACTGCTGCTGAAGCAATACATTAATTCAGACATAGGATAACATTTTATAAGTAGATTTCTGTCTGGTCTGGAAAAGCTCTCAACTACTTCTGCCATAAACGGCTGATGTCCTGCATGGTACTCCTACCGAGAAAAAGGATGCTAGAGCTTTGTTTCACAGAGTTGTGCTCCCAATCCAAAAAAGTATGCTAAAATTAAAATGTAGCACATTTCCTCTTCTCTATATCTCAGAAGCCAATGAAGGAGCTCTTATATGCCATGAATATTGCTAATACACAGTCCCAAGACATGAACAGAAGCCAGATCAAGCCCTCATTTCACTCTGTGGGAAACCTCAAAGCTATACCTAGAGGCCATGCAGGCTTTGCTAATGAATTTAGAGGCAGCAATGATGCTGGATCCCAACAGAACAGCAGGGAAATCAAGATTTAAGATTCCTTCACTAATCTGAACACTGGAACTATTAATATGCTATGGGAATGTATGTTGTTGCTATGATTGTCTCACAGATACATTCACTGGGTTCTGCATCCATCTCCTCCACAAGCTACCCCCAACTCCCCTCCCACCCCCATTGTCTTCAACATACATTTCTTCCCAACATCTATGTCTCCCAGGCAGACTTCTCATTATCTACTGAATCATCACTGAGTTGGGCTCACTCAAATCTCCACAAAAAGTATGCCTTAATTCACCCTATCCCCACAGGAGAGACTTAACAAGAAAGATATACTATTCTGCACTTAATCATCAAATGCTTGACATTTTTTTTTCTTTAAGTCTCAGCAACAACTTCCCTTTTACTATTCTAGGGGTACATCTACACTACGGGATAATTCCGAATTACATTAAACCGGTTTTATAAAACAGATATTATAAATTCAATTTTATGCGGCCACACTAGGCACAGTAATTCGGCGGTTTGCGTGCATGGTCCGAGGCTAGCGTCGATTTCTGGAGCGTTGCATTGTGGGTAGCTATTCCGTAGCTATCCCATAGTTCCCGCAGTCTCCCCTGCCCCTTGGAATTTGTTGATCATTGTCGGGTGGTTCTGGGTAAATTGTCAGTCATTCCTTCCTCCAGGAAAAACAAGCAGACATCCTTTCAGCCCTTTCCCTGATTGCCCTGGCAACGCCATAGCACGGCAACCATGGAGCCCATTCACCATTCCCACCCAGTCACCGTAGTGTACTGGATTCTGCGGACAAGGCATACTCCAGCGCTACACAGCAGCATTCATTTGCTTTGTGATAGTGGAGATGGTTACCAGTCGTTCGTACCGCTACTGCCAGAGTAAACCGGCAATGAGATGACAGTTCTTCCCCTCTCTGTACTGTCTACTGCATCATGAGTGCCCTGGCTGAGATCGGCTGGGCGCAAAGCAAAAAACTGAAATGACTCCCGAGTCATCCCTCCTTTTATGGTTCTAAAAATAAGTCAGCTCTGCCTAGAATATAGGGCAAGTGTACTAGAGGACCAGTGATCAGAGAGCACAGCTTCGCTGAGTATTCCAGGGTGCCCTGCAACAACCACCTGTGCTTCCCCCCTCCCAGCCTTCTGGGTACCGGGCAGTGTCCCCCCATTTGTGTCATAAGTTATAAAGAATGCAGGAATAAAAACAGTGACTTTTAGTGAGAAAAATGAGGGGGAGCAGCCTCTCGGGCTATGACAGTCCAGGCAGAACATTAAGCGGTGCGAGGAGAGAGACCCAGCATGCTGCTGCTAGACAGTCCAGCATACAGAATCTTTTCTTACATAGGAAGGAAGGCTGTGAAGCTCAGCCCCCAGTTGCCATGATGAAACAGTTACCAGCCGTTCTGTACCATCTACTGGAATGACTGGAGTCATTCCTATTTTACTCAGGCGTCCGCGCCAGCCTCACCTGAGGCCATCAGAGCACTCACGGGCTGATGTGACGACGGATATCAGTCATATTGCACGTCTCACGGGGAGGGAGAAGACCGAGACTGCTCTTCACTGCTGCAGCACACGTCTACAGCAGCATTCAGTGACATAGGTGACATTGAAGAAGTCAAGAAACTATTTCCCTTTTCTTCCATGTGCGGGGGGGGAAATTGAGGACTTTCCTGAACCAGCCGGACAATGTGTTTGACCTTACATCATTGGGAGCTCAGCCAAGAATGCAAATACTTTTCGGAGACTGCTCTGGACTTGGGATAGCTGGAGCCTACTACCCCCCCCCGTCCCTCCATGATGTCCATTGAGTCTCTGGCTTCCAGTTACGTTGTACCACACTGTGAGCCTGGCGATTTTTTTTCCAAACGCTTTGGCATTTCGTCTTCTGTAACAGAGCTTGATAGAACAGATTTGTCTCCCCATACACGATCAGATCCAGTATTTCCCATACGGTCCATGCTGGAGCTCTTTTTGGATTTGGACTGCATTGCACCCGTGCTGATCAGAGCTCCATGTTGGGCAAACAGAACGTAATTCAAAAGTTCGCGGGCTTTTCTGTTACCTGCCACTGCATCCGAGTTCAGATTGCTGCCAGAGCGGTCAGTGGTGCACTGTGGATACCGCCCGAGATCAATAACTCATTTGCGGCCACACTAACCCTAATCCGATATGTTATATCGATTTTAGCGCTACTTCCTCTCGTCGGGAGGAGTACAAAATCGATTTAAAACCTTATATCGATATAAAGAGCGTGTAGTGTGGATGGTACAGCGTTAAACGATTTAACACTGTTTAAATCTATTAAACGCGTAGTGTAGACCAGGCCTAGTATGATGTTCATAAACAGATAGCTAAGGTTAATGTTTTTTACCTGTAAAGGTTAACAAGGAACCAAACACTGACCAGAGACAATCAGAAACAAGGATTTTTCAAAGCTCAAGGAGGAATTTTTGGTGTTTGTTCTTTTGTCTGTTCTCTGCTCTGTGATCTCTCGCTATGAAGTGATCTCTATCTCCAGCCTTTCTAATCTTCTGTTTCCAGTGCAAGTACAAAACGTAGAAGACAATAGGCTTTTATTGTTTTTTTTACGTGTGTAGTTTCTGGAATGTTTTAAATTGTATATCTTTTTGATTAGGCTGTTTATTCATTTTTCTTTTCAGCATTTGACCTGTATATTGTCACCTTGATACAAGAACCAGTTTTATGTCTTTTTCTTTCTTTTATAAAAGCTTTCTTTTTTAAACTTGTTGGATTTTCTTTTCTAGTTGAGGCTCAGGGGATAGAACTCTGTCCAGGTCTTCTCTCTCAGGGAAAACTGGAGGGGGAAATCTCTTTGTGTCCAAGTTGCAAAGCTACTTTGCAGGGACTCTGACTGAGGGTGAAAGAAACTGATCCTCTCTGTTTTGCATTCAAGAATAAATGGTGATCTCCAGCCAGCCAGGGAGGAAGCCGGAGAAATAAAGAGGAGACAGGGAGGGGTTATTTCCCTTTGTTTAGACTCAGGCATCTGAGTCTTGGGTCCCCAGGAAGTTTGGGGCGAGACAGAGGAGCAGCACTGATTCCTGTCTGTTGGCAGCGCTATCAGATCCAAGCTGGTAATTAAGCTTGGAGGGTTCATGCAGGCACCCACATTTTGGACGCTAAGGTTCAGAATTGGGACTTATGCTTATGACAATGTTAAGCTACCAAATCCAGTATTCTGCCCAAAAGTGACAAGGTGAGAGCAAGAAGTGACTTGTCAAATCTTTAGGACACTTCTAGAAAGCAAATTTCTCCAAGTTCCAGTCCCTGAGGGATAACAAAATGCTTTTATAAAATCATTTATTTGCTGTGACAACAATATAGCTGGAAAAATGTTTCCTCGCCAAAATATATCTCATCTGAATAAAGAGTTTTAAAATATTCAGACATTTGACTAGGAGACTTCCTGTTGCTGATCAAAGAGGAGCTAGTTTTGGTTAATTCTGCCTGCACCCTCATTTTTAAGGTGTGAGAATTTTTGTCCATTTAATACCCAAAAGCCACTTATGGAGGGTCTCAGCTCTCCACCATGGAAAGGGAAGGAGTCATCTAATTCCACAGCACCATTCCAGCATCCCCTCTGACCTCCCCCAGAGAGCTCTGAATACAGGTAAGAGATGGAGAAAGAGACTTTGCATCACCCTGCCACCTACTGACACTACAGAAGAAGCCAGTTCAACTAATGGCTCTCTCCATGCTGCAGAGATCTCTGTTAATGGTGTGTTTCAGGGACAGCCATCAGCTAGGGAAGCCCTGATGGCAAGACTGGCTCCACGCTAGAGGGTGTGGGCAGGAGACTCCAGAGCCGGTGCAAGCAAAGGCCTCATTATGGAACTAAGGGGGATCTGCATGGACTGGGGACAGAAACCCTGTTTGTTCCACATGAATCCACAGCCTAGTCCACAGCAATTTGGGGAAGCCTACACCTGGGGTAACTCAAACTCCTCTGATCCTTCCCAGGTTTTTCCTGCAAGATTTTCAGTGGGAGGGGCAATCTGAACCTTAAACACTCTGCATCTGTAGAACAAGTACAGACTAGGCAGTGAAAGCTTTGCCACACTGCCTTGACAATATGCCTGCCCAAGCCCAATCACCCCCACTAGTCTGGCAGTTCCATCCCCATGGCCCATTCAATCTTTGGCATATGCTGAGGCTGCAAACCAGCCATAGCGCGAATATATTTGTCCACAGGGAACCAAACTGAATTAATCTCGTTATGTGCACTGCAAAAGGCTAAGGAAGGTCACAAATCTGAGAACTAGGCAGCCTGACCTTCAGCACAGATGCCATCATTACCAGCAGAGGGATGAGGAAGAGAGAAATAAAATGCAAACACATTTACAAGAGAAAATTACATTTTTTTTTATAAGAAGAAGAGCGACAACTAGGATGTCACCCCTAATCTCCCCAATCATTTTATGCCTTTTGCATTAACTCCTGCCAAATAAAAGACATCAGGTCCATCTGGCACATGAATACTTCCTGGGCTGCCAAATGTTCCTTAAGATTCAGTGGATTTACAAATTCCAATCTCCTAGCTGAGCTGAGTTCCTGAATAGAATCCGTGCCTCTTGAGATCCCTAGAAGGAGGTGAGCAGAGGTATGTTGTGATTATTCAGTCTTTGTTATACCTATACTATGTATAGTCCAATTTTCTTGATTACTAATGGTTTTTTTAAAAAACCAGCTGCAAGACACTTGTAAAAACAATTCTTCCATCTCTAGATGAGTTCTAGGTAAGACGTGAAATCATTCAATCAATGAAAAGGGAGGGAAAATAGATTATGTTGACATATCTGGCTAGCAATATACCAAATTCGTCCAGAAAATAAACATTTATACACATCAACTGCAAGACGCTATCAGTGCATAATTTAGAATAATTTTTACTTTCCACATTTTATTAATAATCATATCTTCCCTTTAAAACCATTTTATTTTCCCCAGTAATTGGTGATAAAATGCCCTCTTGTGGACTTGAGTGTGGACCACCTCAGTAGCACCAAGAGTTCCTGAATCTACAGAGACTTCACATATTTCTAAGAATTTCTGTTTAATTTAATGAGGGAAAGCACAGCCTAGCTTTCCAGCAGAAATGGATACATACCCACAGACCCTAGTAAGACTATATTTGGTTACTAAGTATCCCATCCATATGGATGTTTTAGGGTTCTAAACTGTGCAAATATGAAAGCACTGCTATCCTCAACATAGCCACAATTTACTGTAATAACTACATGATTTTGTTGTGAGTTTTGGTGAGGGTTTTGTTTGTTTTGACAAACGAATGCTCCCTTTCTTGTGTCTAAGGAACACAAATCTAAACAAAAGAAACTCTTAGAGAAATCTGAACAGAAAGGGTATGCACTACAATGCTAAGAAGCACCAGGATTTCACAGAATGCAAGATGTCTTTTAGATCTGTATCAGAACTAAACCATACCCAGTTTAGTTCACTATACACTTAAGAGTTTTTCAGTGCAGCCAAAGTCAAACTGCAGAGCTACTGCTATAAGAGTCTGAGTAGTACAAAACACTTACACCACAGGAAAAAAAAGTGTTGATGTGTGGTGTAAGATTAATAGAAGCATTTTTTTCCCTCCCTGCAGCACTAATTTGCAGAGAGGTTCCTCAAACAGGTATTTATGCTTCCATTTACCTTCCCTCCACCCCTCCCTCTTTGCAGCTTTATATAGAATTTTAATTTTAAAACAAAGTTTATTTGCTAATTTAAAGTAGTAAAATTTGTTAGTTTTATTTTCATGTTGTTTGTGGAACACTTCTCAGTATCCCTTTTTAGACCCTCAGGGCTTGGCTACACTTGCAAGTTGCAGCGCTGGTGAGGGGGTTACAGCGCTGCAACTTACTCGGTGTCCACACTTACAAAGCTCAGCCAGCGCTGCAACTCCCTGGCTGCAGCACTGGCTGTACTCCTGGTCTGCTACGGGTGTAGCGAATCCAGCGCTGGTGATGCAGCGCTGCTCATCAGGTGTGGACACTCACCAGCGCTGTTATTGGCCTCCAGGGTATTAAGAGGTATCCCAGAATTCCTGTCTACAACAAACCGGAAGGTACTCCCCGGAGCTACCAAACACAGCTGCTCTTTGCTCCAGCGAGCGAGCCGAGCCGAGGCTTTGGAATGTTCACAGCTGTTTGCTTGAGGAGACAAACAGCACGGCGGGGGGGAGGGAGTCCCTCGGAGAAGCTGCTTATCTGGTCTGAAGCCTTTTTACATTTAAGAGTGATTGAGAGAGGGGTGGGGGAAATGGCCAGAATTTGCAAGGCAGGGAGCTCACAGTGTCTGCTCCAAAAATCCGCTCTCTCTGTCTCCCCGACGCTCCCTGTCACACTCCACCCCACCCCCCGCTTTTGAACTTGCAAGGCAGGGAGCTGTCACAGTGTCTGCTCCAAAAATCCGCTCTCTCTGTCTCCCCGACGCTCCCTGTCACACTCCACCCCACCCCCCGCTTTTGAACTTGCAAGGCAGGGAGCTGTCACAGTGTCTGCTCCAAAAATCTGCTCTCTCTGTCTCCCCGACGCTCCCTGTCACACTCCACCCCACCCCCCTCTTTTGAAAAGCACATTGCAGCCACTTGAACGCTGGGATAGCTGCCCACAATCCACCACTCCCAACAGCGCTGCAAATGCTGCAAATGTGGCCACACTGCAGCGCTGGTAGCTGTCAGTGTGGTCACACTGCAGCGCTGTTCCTACACAGCTGTACGACCACAGCTGTAACTCCCAGCGCTGCACATTTCCAAGTGTAGCCATACCTTCATCCTACAAAGCAGTTACGCATATACTTAACTTGAAGTCAGTCAAAATATTCACTTGTGTAAAGTTAATGATAGATTTAAGCTGGCAGGATCAGGTTTTCAGTTTATCCTTTTTGACACCCAACAAAAAAGAAACACCATATTTGTTTGAAACTGTCCTTCATTTGTGTATCTCACACCCACACCGTGCGGTGCTCTGTCCCTCTCTAGGCTAAACAGGTAATTTAAAATAACAGAGCTCAGGAAGTAGAAGCTCATGCTATAAGGTTCAGAGATCCCATGTTTGGGTCCCTGCAGTCAACTGTCCATCTGGGGATCTGATGTTACATTTGTAATATCCTCTTAAAGCTTGAATATAAGATTTCATACCCCAGCAACTCAGTATAATTTGTCACTATTGTTCAATAGTTGCTACCTACTCAACTAATTCTAGGTATTCAGTTTTGATACTAACGGCAATGAATCTTTTAGATTAGAGACAAGCCAAAATTAATGTTCCTCCTGTTTTTAAACCAGTTTGCATGGCAAGAACAAAGGATCCAAAAAATTGTCTTTAAGCTTCATAGCAATTTAGTTGTGGGAAAAAACACAAAAAAAACAACAACAAACAGGGCCAAATATCTGCCCAGGGATACACATAGGATTCTCATTAATTTCAATGGGAATCCTTATTCTGATGTCCACAAGCGCAGATTTTGGCTCATAAAAGTAAGAATTATCATACCCCTAAAGCAAATTTTGGAAAGGGCTATAGTCAAGTCCAAAAGGTTACAACTCTTCCTCAAATCCAAACCAAACTCAGGTTTAATATATGACCCCTATTCTATGAAGAACTGGAGTTTAGATAGTTGCAAGACTTTCAGCGTGCCATCCTTTACAAATAACCATTTTTATAAATACTTGGAGGAAATATGACCCATCAAATATTCATGTTTGACAAGGTCGAGTGATTGGGAGAGAACCATGCTGACTGAAAGCAACAGGAAGTAAGTGGTTAAGCAGAATCTTATTTAGATCCAATTGATTTTTCTACACTACCAGCTTCTTTAGATTGCAAAGGTGCCTAAGACCCTGATTAAACCATCACCTCAATGCCTGACTGTCACAATAATAGCAGAGTATATATATGAACATCTGGCAAGTCAATTGACCAATCTGCCATCCATTCCTGCATGAAGATTTACAAGAATCCTGCTCTTAGCTTGGCAACTTCTCTTTACAGCAAGTCAAACTGTGGATCAAGATATGTAAGAATACAAAGTTATGGAGAGGCAGTAGCTGCTTCATAGTTAGAGATGCAACAGAGTTTTCATTATAAGCCCAAATTTGTCAGAACCTTCAGTCCAGCTGAACCACAGAATATTGGCCTCAAACTTGAAAGCTTAGGTTGAGTTAGAATTTTTCTGCCTAAATTAAAGGTCAGGTGGACAATGCGTTCGTGAATTACAACATGCAAAGAGAAGTTTTCAGAATTAAAGCTTTTTTTCTCCTCCTCACAAAGGAGGCAAAAACCAAAAACTTTTACACATAATGAGAGAAATTATGGGTCACTAGACTCATGTAGTTGATTCTAGTGCAAAGATCCAACTATTAGAAACTTAGATTTACATTAAAATTTGATATTTTTTAGACATTAGATGTCAGCATGACATCAGGTGCTGGTAAACTAATTCTGGCTCATCTGTAATGCTAGAAACATCACTGGGGCCCATGATTTCCTGCACAGAGCCTCAGGAAGAGGGGGAAAAGAGATGGGTATTCTATGTCTTTCAAGGCTCCCTGTCTTCTTATTACTTCCCTCCACTTGCACACATACACCCTAAACTTTGCAAGAGCTCCACTCTTCTGGCCCATAGATGGCCTATGGGGGAGGAACGAGGGTGGCAACCAAAGAGAGGAGATTAGTGGGTCATTCCTCCCATTTCAAGTAAGAGTCTTGTGAGAGTCTTATGAAATTCTTTGGTGCTCACTCCACAACTCCCCACAGGCCTTACTAGGATCCAGACAAGCCAAAATTGGCTCAGAGGCAAAGGAGACTGTTAGTGCATTTGGAGTAGAGAAGCCCAATGAGACTGAAGCAGCATGGTCACCAACAAGCCTGCTAAGGCTTTCGGGGTCAGCTACTATAGCTTGTGGGAGCTGTGGTTCTAAAACTGCCTCCTAGAGATTGATGGAGGGATTACTGACCCTCACCACCATGACCTCCATAGGAGGCCCTAGGAAAACTCCACTATCCCTGCAGAAATGATCCTCTTAGCAAGCCTCAGGGGTTGGTAAGCTTACCCAGTCAGAATCCTACACCTATGCTGATCCCCTCCCGTGGGCCTTATGGGGTATGCATTAATGAGGCTCCTCTGTCCCAAGCCTCAGGAGGTCAAGAACAAGGGGAGGAGGAGAAAAAAAAATAAAAAATGTAAGAACACCCCTCATCCATTCCCAAGCTCCAGGTAAAAGGACTAAAAAACTAAACTAAATTAACTAAATAAAAATCCTTAATGTGAAACGGAGGTTCCATATACATGATCCTCAAATATATATTACCTTTTGAGAGGGTATTAAGACAAAAGGGAAGCATTAAACACTGAGGAAGCTAAGAGCTAAAGCTGTACTTCTCAGAGAAGGCACTGTTTTGAACTCTAGCCAACACCACCTTAACTCTGGCCCAATAAAGTTGCATCTATATAATATTCTTAGAATGAAGCAGGAAGTGTTGCACACTTTGACTTTGTCTATTTTTAAACTTAAATCCTAAAGTTCTTTAAAGATAATATACACTCCAATAACTTAGTTATTGCAACTTTAGTGGTTTTCTGGAGGGGGAGACGAGTTGTTGTTATCTAAAAATCCCTTTTCAAAGTCTTGATGGATGCTGGTGTGAACCATTCAAGTGAATTTTCCCTAAAGTTGATACAATTTCTTTTTGCGAAGATCACAAATTTTAACACAGGCTGCAAAGCACTTCTGTCTAAGAAAGATGAAAAAAATCTAATATGGGGCATCATGACAGCAAATAGCCTATAGTTCTCTTTAGCTTAGAGATTCAGCTATGTAGTGACCCCACTGCTTTGAAAGGCAGCTTTTTTTTTTTTTGTTTTTTAAATACTCATTTCAGGACAGTCTTTTTGTTTTCTTACCTTCAATGCCAGCATTTTTCCTCCTCCAAACAATGATTCAGTTTCATTCATGGAGAGATAAGACTGATGTTGCAAAGCTAAGGCTGCCAACCCCCTAGAAGTTTAGTTATAAAATTATATTTTTAAAGGAGGAAGGTGTACTAGAAAATAGGCTTTTATTTACTTTGGTGATTTGATAATCTTGAAGACAAGGCCCAATGTTTACCTAGGATTTTATGGCCCCAAATGTAACTTCATTTATTTCAACAGATTTGAGACAAGGATGTATTTGGCCCATTATATAATATTGATTTGGACAAAAACATTTTAAAAAGCCCAAAGCCAATGTTTTAAGTAACTTGCTTTATCCCATCCATCAGGAGATCAGCAAATATAGCCAGTCTTTAACAAATCTCTTTCTTGCTATCTCCTGCCTCCAGCAAAGAGGAAGGAATTTAGTTAAATAGTTGCACAAGCTTCAGGAGGATTCACTTTTGGGTCTGATGATACAAGGAAGTTTGCTCTTTGGAATGTATTAGATAAATTAAAATTCTTCTTTTAAGAACCTGAAAAAAATAAATAAAAGTAATCTAATACATTCCTTCTCTAAATACTCACTACCCTATGGGAGTGCGATGGCTTCTGTCTCCGGCAAAAGCGCACACACAGCACAAAGACAGACATTTTCCCCCTTCCAGATTTTTAAGTATCTTGTCCCCTTATTGGTCCTTCTGGTCAGGTGCTAGCTAGGTTATGGGAGCTTCTTAACCCTTTACAGGTAAAAGAGGAATTAACCCTTAACTGTATGTTTATGACAACTTGGGGTTAGCAATTCTGGGTATATACACCTCTACCTCGATATAATGCTGTCCCTGGGAGCCCAAAAATCATACTGGTGAATCATATAGGTGAAACCACATTATATCAAACTTGCTTTGATCCACGAGAGTGCGCAGCCCCAGCCCCCAGGGGCGCTGCTTTACCACGTTACATCCGAACTTGTGTTATATCAGGTCATGTTATATTGGTGTATCAGAGAAAAATCTGGACTGACATTAGTGTCCATGAAACCAGAATTTGATTACAAGGGACAAATTCTCCCCTTTGCATCTGTATATCCCTTCATTGATTTGTGAGGAATTGCACGAACAACCAAGAGCAGCATTTGACCCCTAGCCTAATACTATAATTCCTAAATATTAAAAGCAGAAACAAAGTACATATTAATATTACTGACCTACCATCCCTACCTACAAGCAGTCTATTGCAAAATATTGTACCAGCAACACATATTGGTAGAAAACAAATTAAGATAGACAGAAAGTGGCTGCTAATAGGAGATCAATTGGCATGCCTGGCTAAATTGTTATTAAGCAGAGGATACAGAAAAAGAAGCAATACCGCATGTGAATATATGCAAGTTTCTCCCAAATTAATTCACTTCTAATGGAATATTGATCAGCATGCCTGATGTTTGGAAATCTGAAATAATACTTGAAGAGAAAAATTTTTTTTTAAAAAAAAGGAGTACAAGATAGAGACTAATTTAGCAATGGATTTTCCCTACATTTTTCTTCTATTAATAGCTAAAAATAGGGTCTGAATAAAAAAAGAATGAGGGCAGTGCAGTATGGTTAACACTGTGCCTTTCACTGTGTTAGCAAGTCTGTCAGAGTGCACTGGAAACACTAACCACACTCTCTCTACTCCCCTCTCCTCAAGAAGCAAGTACAGTGTTTCTCATAATCCCTCAACACACAATATGTGTACTATGTCTGGTACTCCTCTGCTCCCAGGAGGACAGAGTACAGAATGCTTGTGTTAGTATTTGAGCTTTTCAGATGCAAGAGGTCAAGTTGTTTGCGAAACTGGGCAGGGGGAGAAGGGAGGCAAGGGAAAGTGTCTTTAAAATGTCAAAATAACCACAGTTAGAGAGACTTAAAAAGGGAATATGTGCTAAACCTAATCTAGAATGGTACTTGGTGAGTTAGACATCAGCCTTGGAGGGATTTGTACCTGCCTACTCCAATGAGAGTTTCTAGGACTAAAAGCAACACACCACCTTTGTTTGAGCCTACCTGCAACAGGCAGAATCCAACAGGCCTCAAACTCCTTTCCTGGGATGTGAGTCAACCTCATGAGCACTCGCTGACCCCTGCCAACAGGGAGAATTGTGCATGGAGAAAAATGAGGGGAGGAATGATTCAGCAATGGACACAGGGCACTAAATAGGCTTCATTATGGCTGCCACCTTCCTTCCCTCCTTATCCTCCCCCATCAGGAGCTATGATGGCAAAGAGGAGAAAGAAATGGCTTGCTACTGTTGTGACTGTCATTTATATGACCCTCAGAACCCGCTGAAATCACCTTTAAGCATTACAGCTAGTATTAGAGAGTTAAAAAGGACACATTTACTCTAGAGTTTCACTTTCTTATACTAGACACACCCACCTACTTTTACCTTTTGGCAACTCCCTGACATACCACCGGATCTTATTTTTAAAGGAGGTAAATTTGTTCCATCCCACCACTTCAACATTTACAACATCCCTTCACATGAGCCCAGGACCGGCGCTAGGGTTTCTGACGCCCTAGGCGCCGGGACATTTTGCCGCCCCGCGCACGGGTCTCGCGGCTCCCTGACCCCGGGGGGAGGGGGAGCGCCCTGGGCTGCCGGGCTGCGGCGGCGCTTCGCTGACCCCGGGGAGGGGGAGCCCTGGGCTGCCGGGCTTGCCGGCGGGGTCGCTTGACCCCCCGGGGGCGGGGGGTGCCCTGGCTGCCGGTACGGCGGCGGTCGCTGACCCAGGGTAGGGGGGGGGAAGCCTGGGCTGCGCCGGGCTGCGCGGGGCTGCGTGACCCCGGGCGGGGGTGCCCTGTGTGCCGGCCTGCGGCGGCGCAACTGACCTCAAGGGGCGCGCTGACCAGTGGCGCCCTGACTGGGGGACACCTTGGGTGCCGGCCTGCAGGCAGCTGCTGCCACCGGCAGCTCAGCCCCTCTAGCAGCAGCGGCTGCAACCATTTAAAAAATTTTTGGGGAGCGCCACTTTTTGGCACCCCCAAATCTTGGCACCCTAGGCAACCGCCTAGTTCGCCTAAATGGTTGCACCGGCCCTGCATGAGCCCCTTACTGCTTCCATTTTTATCATCTTCTTAAACAAATGCCGGACACACCCGGGGCGTGGGACAACAAACACATAAACAAAATCACTACACACACAAAGCCACAAAAATAAATAGAAATCCCTCCTTTGTTGTCACTGTTCTCAGCCCCATCACTTTAGCCACAGAGCAGGCACTACACAGGATAGTCCTGTTTATCTCTACTGAGTGTGGTAGAGAGAATGCTTTCATTTTGATTGCAGGGCCACCTGACTCTCCAGAGAAGGGAAAAGATGAGTCACCTCAAAAAAGTAATTTTTTTTTAAACTGCTTTTCAACCCATAGAAGGGGAGCAAGAAGTTTGACAGGATCCTGTTTAGCCTGTAAGTTATTTTTGAAGCACTCTGTGACATGTCACAAGTGGTTTGGGTGTGTGTGTACTAGATAAAACAAAAACAACAACAAGAACTGTTTTAATTTGAAACCTTCCAACTTAGTATTTCTCATTACTTGATAGGTGTAGGCATATACTAGCTGAAAAATACAGTTAAAAGATGTGTGTCATACACAAATCATTTTCTTTAAGGACAAAAAAAAACTATGTTCCAATTGTCATGTCATATTTTCACCTATATTTCAATGAGCAGCTAAAAGAAACATTTAAACGAGTTACCTGACCATATCTTACTTGATTTTGTGGGTTTAACGAACCTTTCCCCATCATTCCCTTGTTTGTTTTTTTATCTGTAGTTTATCCGACTGTTGTTCAAAATGGAAAACCAACGCATTTGAGTTCTGTGTATTCTTCTTCATTACAGAAGCTAGTGCGTTTCTTTTCAATGTGATATTCAAACTTTTCTTTGAGCAGTTCAGCACACTGATCTGCAGATCCACTAGTAGTGTTCACAGACCAAAAACAAAATCAGAGCTTTATAACAAGGTCTGACAAAGCATCTCTCAGAACAGTATTATCTGACTTAAAAATTAATTACTCATCAACACAGACCTTAAGAACTGTCTTAAGCAAAAGCTTTTAAATCACACTTTAAGTCTAGGATTTTTACTGTCTGCATTGTGATGCAAATCGTGCTTTTTAGAGTTGAACACAGAAAATGAGTCTCTCTCAATGTTCAAAAATATCAATAGATGTATGATTAAAGTCCAGCCCGACATATTAGGCAGATCTTGAATTTATGAGCCCTACTGCATAAGAGCAGTAGCATCTGAATTATCTGTGAATAAATTTGGGGGATTTGTTTTTAGAGTTTCTGCACTATGTAGATTCCTGCAACATGCATATGTTTGACAGTTTTCAGTTGATTAATAAGATTCATTTGTCACAATACAGTGGAAGATTTCCTTGCATTTGACTACACTGTCTCAGTTTCAAAACACACCCTTAGAAAGAGTAACATTCTTGGACCTAAAGGCGCACTTTTCACCCACATTTACGCAAACTTTTCTGGTCTAGCGTTCCAGGGAAAAGAATCATGATCTATACAAACAAACACAAAAATGCACACTAATATCCCTGACAAAAAGGCACTGGTAATAGCCCTTTCATTTTATAATCTGTTATAAAAATGCTTTACTGCAGACTGAGTCAGCATTCATTTTTAACATGTGGCATTACTGCAAATAGTAATGATGAGTTTACCATAGAGTACCCAAGCTTTAAGGGATTAGTCTTCTCTATAGCCCCTATAGATTACAAATGAAACGGTTGTACAAGTCAGTATTACTGCACATAAAGGTTAAAGGTTGCCTCAAATTTGTAATGGTATCAGGAAGAGGTCTGACATTACAAAGTTAAAAGGCAGTTATGGTAACACGCCAAATTTATCACTTTAAAAATCTAGACCCAGGTGTCCCAATAAAAACAAAAAGAAAAACCCATAACATAGTTATTAGGAAAAACGTTCCAAGAAAGCTGTTATTCCAGCTATTTTAAATATCTAATTCCAAGCTAAAAAAAAAAAAAAAGCTTCAAAAATAATTTACGCAAAAGTGTGACTTGAAACTAAATTATGATCAAGACCAGGCACGAATGACAGCCTGAAGAGAACTTGCTTCATACAGAGTAATATGAACAGTTTTCAAACTTCTGATGAAACTATAGTTAAAAACAACAAACAATAACCTACAATTAAACAACATGTACTCAAGATTTGTGAAGCATGCTGTTTTTTATTAATCCAATGACAGAGTACTCCCATATTAGATTTTTAATACAGTTTGTTATAGCTCAGAAAGAAGTCTTTGCACCATTGGAAACAGAAGAAATGTAAAGATGATAGAGGTATATCAAAGCTATTTACATTTCAAATATTCCTGCAGTTAGAAATAGCTTACCAACAGCATCTTTAGGAGGAAATTTGCAATACCATCCCTTTCAGCAGTAATTAATGGCTCTAAATGTAAGGTACTTCTAACAGTTAGCTAACTGAGCTAGTGAAGCTGATCCTTTGTCTTTTTAAGAAGAAGGTTTCATGAAAACAGCTAAGAGAATTGCACAACTATAGTATGACCACTTGAACAAGCCATAGGTTTATTTAAAGCAGGGGGTAGTCAATAGGCAGACCAAATCCAGCCTGCCAGAGGCATTTGAATGGACCCTGAAATTTTGACTAACCTTTCTTTAAAGAGTAATGTGTACTATCAATCTACTCATTTGTTTTTGGACATTTAGGATATATATGAATATGGAACTCATTGCTGCAGGGTATTATTTGGGCAGAGAGATTAGTAAATATACATAAAAATATCAGACATGAATAATCATAGAATCTATTGTTATAGTATCATGGCTATTGGTTATCAAATTTTCATGCTTCTAGCAAAAACCCATCATCAGCAAAAAGAATTTACTCCTCTACATTGGAGAAATTATATTGAACTAGATAGATTATTCATCTTTGCACTATTGGAAAGAGGTCCTTTTGCGTGTAGCCCCACTGACATGACTGGGATACACACCAGCGTAACTGCAAGATTAGATCTTTACCGAGTGCACCCAGGTTATGGAATGATAGGGTTCTGAAGACTCCAAAGGCATCATATAGCAATAAATCAAAGTGGAAGTGCGTGTTGTCACCAGACAAGTCATTTGTAGAACTTTTAAAATAGTATGCTTATCTACCTTAATCCATGACCTACATTATTCACCTCACCTGTATTACATTGTACATCCAACAATGTCTTTTTACTGGTCACATTGTCAACAATTCTGTTTCTTTAATAAAATTAGTAAAGGGAAAAGAAACACTAATAGTACAATGCAGTCAGACCTTGCCGGGGGAGGAGCAGGGAAGAAATGGGACTAATCTGTTTACACATCCAAGGATATGTTTTCCTAATATATACACCTGTAACTTCTATTAGAGTCAGACGGAGGAGAAAGGGAACTCTTCATTTCTCGTGTGCTTGATGAAACATCGGGTACACCCGTTTTAGGAACTAAATTAAAAGGTCAGGAAAAAACAAGTAGTAATGGACAAAACTGAATTTCAGATGAGTGAACAATAGAGGAGAGAAGCAGCACTGTGACTGATGCCCACAGTTAGGTGCCAAGATATCAAGAGCCTGATTCTGTTCTCAAACAGTGTACAGGTGGAATTACTCTAACAAAGTCCATGGATTAATACTTGCACGAGGAAGGAGAATTGGGCCCATTTCAAGTGAGAAAAAAAAAATACAATAAAAAAGAATTGCCAAGATCAGCAAAGAAGTCATGGATAAATAAAAGATTCCAGCAGACAATGTGTTCTTCACGGTAAGTGGCCATTAAAAGTGCTAGCAG
Organism: Chelonoidis abingdonii; assembly: GCF_003597395.2. Classification (NCBI taxonomy): domain Eukaryota; kingdom Metazoa; phylum Chordata; order Testudines; family Testudinidae; genus Chelonoidis; species Chelonoidis abingdonii. Next base: position 19,526,997 of record NC_133771.1, read on the forward strand.
TGATGATGCCATACCATAAATACACAGTTCTGAATTCAGATTTGTGTATTACTGAAGCATGTGCTGCGTTCCTTTAATCATTAGAAGTTCCAGTCACTCTACATGCAATACACTTTTTATTGTTGTTTGGAAAGTAAGAGAAGGAATTTTACTGAATACTACTCTGCAGGTAGAAATAGGGATAGAATGAGTCTAGTTATAGAAAAAGTGATAGAATATAGGAGAAAACCTATCACTTTTTGGTCCAGCAAGTCTTTTACAAAAGCAGAATGGTGAATTAGGTTCTCTCACATATTGGATACTTGAAGTATGACCACCTCTCATGAGGAATGTAAATTTCTCCCCCCCACCCCACTGCATTCAGAGAAAACTAGTAACCCTTACTCTGTTTGTAACCATGACAACCATAGATTATTTTATTTAAGCAATATAATTCATGCTGAACATTTGTTCATGGGGTTTGTTGTCAAGGGAAAGGTTGACACACCGTACTTGCATTTCATAAGCTATAAAGGGTGACAGATATGCACTGAAAACTTGGGAGTTTTTGAATTTTCAGATACATATTAGTTCTTCCAAGCCCACTTGAATCCAATGCAACTTCTATATCATTAATTTTTTTAAATACTTTATTTAGAGTTCTGTAGAGCATGAACTACAACAAGTCAAAATGAAATGTTAATGACCATTACCTGTAAAATGACAACTCAACATAACTGGCTTTAAAATAAATTATAATAATATTACACACATTATGGAAATAGCAAATATCTTGAATAATGCAGGCAACCTACAAATTTAGAGTATGCGTTCTTGTTAAAATGTCAGAATTGGTCTTTGAGACATAACTACATAAGAAGAGATAATGAAAGTCAAAATATACATATACTTGCTAAGTGTTGATCTAGATAGGTCAGTATGCCAAACTACTTTAATGTCTGCCTTGTACATAGGAAAAGATTTCCTTAAATAGCTACTGCGAGGACAGGTTATAAGAACCAAAAAACATACTCTTCCCTGAATAACTAATGTAAGTATTCTACTGAGCACAACTAAAGTTTGAAGCAGTTGAAAATCAGTGTAAAATACAGCTGTAGTTTGCTTTTCTGAAGAAAAAAGTGTCATCAATTTAATCCAGAAGGCAATAAAGAGATACACTGTTGCTTTATTTAAGTGGGAAAAAGAAAGCTGGCTGCAAAACTATTGCTTCTCTCACACAGATCATAACATCTATCAAGGGGGATTTAAAGTTTCAGCAGATTGCTAATTATAAGAGACAGTAATACTGTTATCTGCAGACACCTTAAAGCTACAGTAGTTTGGCTTTTAAGTAGCTGAAAACTGACCTTAAAAGATAGCCTGCTAAGCATATTTAAACCATTTTTAAAAAACACACACACACACTTTAAAAAAAGATATACCCAACAAAGAAAAACAGTTTCTCAGTTTACCAGTTTTATGACCCTTAGAAACATAAATAAAATGCCCACAGCATGCATTCACACATCTTAGTTTTCCTTCCCTGATGAAAAATTTGGATTGCCCCTCCCTTAATCCAGTTGCTAGAATACTAAATTTTCTAATCAGTTTTCAGTTGTTGTTTTTTTTAAAAAAGATCAAATTTTACATAAGCAAGGCTTCAGCATTTTTTGGTAAAAGAATGATCATACCATGTCTCAAAAAAAAAAATCTAGGTACTTACTATTTAATAAACAAGATGGGGGGGGGGGGAAGACTGATCATAGGCGTGCAGAATTTATGGAGAGTATTAATAGCAACACCACTGCTTAGCAAAGCCCCCAAGAAGGTTTTTCATGCTCTTTATTTGGGGATCTGAACCAAAAATCATGATGTCCACAGACCTGCATTACAGTATGACTAAGACAATCACATCCACTCAATGTCAATAACAACAAAAAAGTAGTCCTACTCCATTCTCAACCTTAACAAGACCTCAGATTAAAAAAACAAACAAACAAAAAAAAAAGGTACCCAAGGGACAAACACCTCCAAAACTGCACAAGGATAAATAAAAAAGGCAAGTAATAAATTTTATCTGGGACTACATAATGAGTGGGAAGTAGATTTAGAAGTGATTTATTGATTTCACTTTTTAAAAAAAAAAAAAAATCAATGTTTTGTCTCGAAGTTACTCAGATATCACCATATTCCTATCATGCTTTTAAAAAATACTCTCAAGGTAACACACAAAAACAAGGGCAGACAGATTTGGCAGCTCTCAGTTGGGGAAGAAAGACTTCCCCATTTTTTGTATTCATTCTCAGACAGTTTTAAAGCTAGCCTCTGCCTCTGGGGCAGATGGTTTTGCTGTGGGTGTGCGTTTCAAGGAGGCATTTACAACAGATGACTCTTAAAAAATAACCACCACCCTCGTTCAAAATATTGTCAGCAGCAGCCCCTCGCCTGGATGTGTCAGGTGCCCACGGCCACACGAAGTGTGGGAAGTTGTGGGTTGGGCTGTTTGTGTGGGGAGGGGTTGCTCACTTTGTTGGGTGGCTGTAGTGGAGTTGGTATAGGGATGGAGGGGAGGGGGAATATACACACCCCTCCCCAAAGCTCGACTACCCCATGGCACCCGCCTCCTTTCGCAGCCACACAAACATACAGGCAGGAAGTTTTTAATGCAGAGAGCAAGCGCAGGCGCAAGGGATTCATTAGCCAGGCATTCAATACACGGGAGGCTGCTGCTGCTGGCAAACCCCAAGCTTTACAACAACAACACTATTAAGGGGCACACAACTCCGACACACACACACACACACACACACACGGACTGTCACCTGGGCGCCAAGCCCCCCAGCCCCCCAGGCACGGCTGCACAGCCCCTCTCTAGCCATCCCTGCTTTGCCCTGGATTCTGCCCGGCTCCTACCTCTCCCCGCTGGGCGGTGCGCACCGGGGGGCAAACGCGGGCTCGTGTCCTTGGCAGGCGAAGCAGCTGCACGGCGGCTTCTTCAGGCTGGAGGAGGATGCACCGAGACGGCGGCGGCGTGAGGAAGAGGAGGCGGTGGCTTATGCATTGCAGCCTCCCCCTCTAATGCGAAGCCTCGCACCGCTGGGGCTGCCTCTCAGCTGCTGCCCAGCCGGTCAGATGGCTCCGGAGCCTGGGCGACGAGGAGGCGGCGGCGCAGGCAGCAGAGGGCTCGGCGGGGCTGTGTGCGCAGAGCGGAGGAGGAGGCTGGTGCAGAGTCGGTACCATGCTCCCTTCTGGCTCCCTCCTGTTCCCACACTGTCCGCTTTAGATGGGGAGGGAGGCGGCCTCCGAGCCCAGGCAAGGGGCGGGCGAAACCAATCACAGCAGCAGGAGGGAGGGCCAAGGGGGGAGGCGGGGACTCCTTGGGGCCGAGCTCTCCTCCCGGCTTCCCACCGATGTGTCAGCCGCCCCCTGCGGGAGGGGTTTGCAGCGGGCACTCGGGCACGGGAGAGCGGCCGGGCTGCGGCTTTCGCGGCTCTGCCCGTGGCCCCGGGCTACGGCTGGGTTGCCAGGCAGGGGGCATTCCCAGGGAACGGGGGTGCGCCGGCCGCCGCTGAGCCGTGAGGCTGGGAGGGGCAGTCACTCCCCGGGGTGCGAGGGAGATCCCGAGCGAGAGATCAATGGCAGCGGTCGCCGGGAAAGTTAGACACACATGTGGGCTCCGACTCAGGCCGGCTGGTAAAGAAATAGCGAGACAGGAGAGGTCTGTCTGCCGGCTGCGCCCGGACTCGTGCATGTTTCCCACAGGCATCTATTGCGCCTATTCCCGTGCATACAAAACAGCACATGGTTGTTGGCTGCCACTCTAAATCACCTGTCCATGAATATCTCTGAGAATAAAACCGGACTTTTCCCTCTTAGACGGTACACGAATAACCACGTGCAGGCGTTTAGCGTTCCCTGTTATATTACTTAGAAATCCACTTAAACAAAACGTGTTTTTAAGGCCAGGTAAAAGCACGCAGAGACTATCTGCATGTTTCTCATAATTTGAGAGTAGCAGGTTTATGGCATTTTAAGAGACGTATATTCTGATGGGTATGTGTATACACGTGTGTAGGCATATACAGTATATGCTTATGAGTGTGTGTGTATATATACACACACATAGACACAAATATATATATATATATTTATATATATAATATTTCTGCAACTGTGATGAACCTCCCAGTCGTCTTCAAAAGTGATATGTATACTATAGTTTATGAGAAATACATGGGCATTTATCTATGGGCCTGATCCAAACCCCAGTGAAGTTATGGGAGTTTTTGGATAAGTCCCTATGCACTTTTCATTCCAGATTTAAAAAAAAATATGTACACTTGTACAGTATAACATATATGTATATACTGCAGATTATGTGTATTATATGATATGCTGTATCATAGGGATTTTATGATCTGTGCATGTACTGTAAATACAACAGTTTTGAAACACACAGAACACTATAATAGTTCATATAGACATAGAATAAGTGTAATCAAATCAGTTTTTTTAAAATTCTAGAATGCGTAGTAAGGACATATATATGCTCTAACACATGTACTATGAGAGAGACATGCCATAAAACAGCTGAAGTATCATGCAGAACAATGAAGAGCAGGGAAGCAATTCAGTGTACACAAATGGGCAATGAAAAAATGTTTGAAGAAAGGACATATCCTTTTTACTGCCTAGGAGGCAACAGGGAGTTAGGTTAAAAGAACAATTTAATTTTCCTCCCTCTTCCCATCCACACACACAAAAATGAAAATATCTCATTGCAATAGAGTAAGAGAGTTCTAAAAATGCTTTTAGCAGAACATGGCCCCACTCTGAAATAGGAATGAACTGTGTTAACACACCACAAATTCTTCCTCATGATATATGGTGTATTAACACTGAAATCTTCAGTCTTTTACACTGCTGTGCAATGTGGGGGTCAGAAGTTCAGAACAGTTTGAATTATTTAACAAATACAAGTGACATACTCTTTTGATTTCTATGCAAGTTTTCTGTTTACTAAAATACAATAGCCCAGTTCAATGTTATTTGCCCTGGTGCTGTGTTATTTGCCCGGAGTATCCAGTTGACCCAGAATCTGATGAGAAGAAATCTCAATGGGACTGTTGACCTAACAAGTAGCATATCAGTCTCCCTGTGGCATTTGAATGTTCTCAGAGTGAATGCGTGAAGACAGAAGAGAGCATGATGCAGAGGTTCTTCAGAATCCTTAATTATACGCAGTGATTTTGGAGTACTGGTTTGTCTTGCTATCCCTTAATACTTAGTACTTTGCTTCATAAACTTGACCAATCATCTCTCTTTATTATTTACAAAATCTTGCAAGTTATGCGGGACAGACCTTGTTTTTTATTTTTTATTTTTTTTAGCATAAGTGCTTCCATTTCACTCCTTCACTGGTATCTTGTGATAATTAACTAGTTAACACATGTACAACACTTTTCACGTGTTCTCACCACTTTCCAATGTTTTTATTTTAGAAAGTATTTCATACTCTTTCATCTGACAGTATTTTATAAGGCAGAGGAAGTATAAATCTTGCTCTGGATTCCTCCCCCCCTCAAAATATTAATATTACCAATTTCCTCTATTCAGGGGAAGTGGGCCAGATTCTGATCTAATTCAAAGTAACTCCTTGACTTCAAGGGAGGTATTTTAGTTTTAAACCAGAGTAACTCAGAAAATGGCCCACAGTTTTCCCCACTGATCAAACTAACTGAATATATATTTCACAGTAAATACTGTATGGTCAGTTAATTTAAGCATTTACATTTTCTTGTCATATTAACAGTGATCGTTTCAGGAGAAGGGAGTTCATTTTAACTCTGGTCAGTTGCACTCATCTTCTTTCTTCCTGTTTTGTGCATTTCTGGAAGAAAACCTGCTCTCCTAATTTCCCATTGAACCATTTGCATCCTGGCATTGTGATGGGGCAGGTGGATGGAAAAATGATTCTGAGTATCCTGTTCATAGAGCAGTGGAGTCAATGTGTCCATGTGGCATATATTGCTTTAAAACCAAGATCAGTGCCTGATCTTTCAGGACATTTCTCTGAGCCTAGGCAGGGCTGTCCTTAGCCATAGGCAGAACAGACGGGAAACAGTGGAGCATGTAAGAGCAGGGCTGCTGGGTCCTAGAGAAAGACGAATGCAGCACAGTCGGAGGGAGGGGATTGGCTGCTGGGGTCTCTGGGAAGGGGTGGGGGATGTAACTCACCTGTAGGGTGACCAGATGTCCTGATTTTATAGGGACAGTCCCGATTTTTGGTTTTTTTTCTTATATAGGCTCCTATTCCCCCCACCCCCCGTCCTGATTTTTCATACTTGCTGTCTGGTCACCCTAGGTGGGGGTAACTGGTGCCTGTATAAGACAAAGCCCCAAATATCGGGACTGGCCCTATAAAATCAGGACATCTGGATCTGGTCAGCCTAGCTGGTGAGCATGTCTCTCCCCTGGGCTGGCAGTGATTCATCTCATCCAGGAGGAGCTGCACAGGGCAGGATGAGCTGCTGGGGTCCATGGGTGCCCTGTTCCTGAGATCAGATGCTGTGCTAACTTCACCATGGTCCACTGGGCTGGCAGTGGTGCCCATTGGCATGTGATTGGAGCTGAGGGTTTGCTGCTGCTGTTGCCGCTCTGCACCCCAAGAGATGGATTTTGGGGTCCTGCAGTTTTCCACCTATCTCCTCCTCTACTGCAGCTGTTGGACCAGCAGGCTGGGGGATGAGCCACGCATGAAAGCAGTACTGTGTTACCATTTAGATTGTCATTTAACAACTTTGTTTGCCAAAAATGCTTGCTAACAATCCTGAATTCAATTTCAATATTTGTTTTAAATCAATATCTTAGCCAAAAAGAGAAAATTAAGTTGTTGACAATTATTTGTGACAAGTTTGGTATGGGGAAGGGAGTGGGTCAGTTTCATCAGAGAAACAAAAAATGTTGACTGACTTTCCTATAGCCCTGTTACTGCTAAATAGAGCCCTCTAATAACTATAATATGCTCATCTCCTTACTAGTGTATAGAACGGGGGTTGGCAACCTACAGCACACATGCCAAAGGTGGCACGCAAGCTGATTTTTGATGGCATGCGGCAGTGGGCTGAGCAGCTCAGCCCGCCGCTGCTCTGGGGTTCCGGCTGCTGCCCCGTTGCCACCCGAGGTCCTGGCTGCCGGCCCCACTCGGCACCCACTGCTAGCCTGGGGACCCCCAAGGAACCCCAGGCTGTCAGCGGGCTGAGCAGGTCGGCAGCTGATACCCTGGCTGAGCCACTCAACCCGCTGTCGGCCTGGGGTTCCATTCACTCAGCTGGTAGGCGAGCTGAGCGGTACTAAATTCAACTAAATAGGAAAACAAGAGCAACTAATGACAAAGTGCAAGAACCTAGAGCAGTGGTCCTCAACCTTTTTGGTCTGGTGGGTGCAGACTGTGGCAGTGGACGAGCATCTGCCGCAATTCAGCGGCATTTCAGAGGTGACACCTCTGGATGACGCTGCTTGTCGGTGGCAAGCTGCGTCATCAAGAGGCATCGCTGCCGAAATGCCGCCAAATTTCAGTGGCATTTCGGTGGATGCTCGTCCGCCGGCCAGTATGCAGGTGCACTGAGAGGCCCCTACAGGGGCCATGGCACCCACGGGCACCGCGTTGGGGACCCCTGACCTAGAGAGCCTCCTGAAGCACAGCAATCATTTTGATTTAAATGGACTTGAACTGTATGAAAAATTGAGTACACTGTCATCAATGTTGCCACATGCAAAATTGATGACGGACATTGTACAGCTTACTCATACCAGCAAACTTGTTGACATATATCCTAATGTGTACATTGCCACTCGTATTCTACTAACAATTCCTGTAACAGTAGCATCAGGAGAACGGAGTTTCTCAAAACTAAAGCTCATTAAAAACTATCTCCGCTCTACAAGGAGTCAGGAACACTTGACTAGTCTTGCTATTCTTGCAATCAAACAAGACATCGCTTTGTCTTTGTCATACGATGACATTATTACTGATTTTGCAGCCAAAAAAGCCAGAAAGATTGCTTTTAATTAAAAACAAATCCTTGTTTCAATACTTCTTCATATAAATTTCCAATAAAATGTTGACAAATTAAACAAATTACATTATTTGCATCATTCTGTCAAATCAGAATTTTTTCTATAGTGCTACTTCTTTAGTGCTAGTCCAACAGCTTGCAGTGTGCTTAATTACGTTAAACTGGTTCTAATAACATGCATGTGGCAAGTTTTCCAATAGTGTAAGCTAAGGTTTGTGTTGCTAAGAGCAAGATAGGCACGGGGGCACCAGTTTAATAATAGGGCCCCATAAATCCTAAGGACTGCCCTGAGCCTAGGACACTGTTCCTGACAGTGGGAATGACCTAGTGTCATCTACAACATGTGATTGCTAACTTTCATTATGCAAAAAGGGCTGGCAGCTTGCCAAGCACTTCTTTTGGGGATTAATAATATGGGTTGTGTGGGTAATATTGATAAAACAAGATTCCCACATTTAATTTCCTAAAAAGTTTGAATGCTGATGAAATAGAGGGTCAGTCTACAGGAAACCAGAAGCTGTGTTTTGTTTTGTTTTTTAAATAAGTTGTGGAGCTGTGACTGGAGGAGAAGATAAAAGATTGTTTATGAAAATCCTGGGTTACAAGGGCAGCACCTTGAGATGAGACAGTCAGCTGGTAGCGTGCAAGTGGATCCTCTTATTCTCCAGAAAGGGGATATTTTTGCCTGCTACTGTATAGTACTATATTAAAACCCTATATTAGCATGAGAGTACTGCTATTTGCCCTTATCTGTACTGATTGTATTGAAACCAAGAGTGTCTTGCATTGTCACAGCATCAGGCCCATATTTTGGTACAATATCAGAGGACATACACAACTACTTACTTTACTGTACATTTTGTTCTGGTCTTCAAAATAGCTGGTGACACTGCAGTCAGATTAGCTGTTGGCAGCACAATACAGGTACAAGGGTAGTCCCAGTATTTTATGAAGGGGCTCCCACAAACATTAGAGATAGGTCAGTGGTTTGAGCATTGGCCTGCTTAAACCCAGGGTTGTGAATTCAATCCTTGAGGGGGCCATTTGGGGACTGGTCCTGCTTTGAGCAGGGGGTTGGACTAGATGATCTCCTGAGGTCCCTTCCAACCCTAATTATCTATGATTCTATCTTGTGATAAACCCCAGGACTGAGTGTGCTGGAGAGATGAGGGACATTTTTATTTATTTTAGGGGTATTGGGATGCTTTAAAAAATTCCTGCCTTTTTCCACAATCTGGTCCAAGTCCAAGGCAAAAAGATTTAATTTCTGAAGAACATTTATTAGCCACCAGTGATTGTTTAAGCAGTAGCCAGAGAGATGTGTCTGCTACCAGAGGCAAGGAAACTTGGCTGTGCAGTCCAACTTTGTGTCTTAAGTGCCAGTTCCATTTTGAACCAATGGACGTCTTCTTTATCACGTACACAAGTATCAGAGGGGTAGTTGTGTTAGTCTGGATCTGCAGAAAGCGACAAGGAGTCCTGTGGCACCTTATCGACTAACAGACGTGTTGGAGCATGAGCTTTCGTGGGTGAATACCCACTTCGTCAGACATATACCTGCCTCTGGAAATTTCCACCACATGCGTCTGACGAAGTGGGTATTCACCCACAAAAGCTCGTGCTCCAATACATCTGTTAGTCTGTAAGGTGCCACAGAACTCCTTGTTGCTTATCACATACACAGATATTTTACTACGCCGTAAGGGTGAGTGTCCATGACTTTGAGAAGAATCACATTACACAGGTGGAAGTGCAGTTCCAGGCATGGAATCAAGGCCCGGCTCAATTAACTCAACCAGGACAATGGCTCTGTGCAATAAATGTTCTTTCCAAACTGGTCTATGGAGCTATGTGAAGACCCATTGGAATAAACTGTGATTGTCAACGTCATCCTCAAAAATGGGGAGACTAGTATTGCATATTTGAAACACTGTAATTTTTCTGCTGCTGGGAATTCTAGTAACAGAGTTTTGGAATAATCACAAGACTTTCTTTTGGAAGTTCACATACTGGATGCTGTCAGAACACACCTCTTATAGTGAAGTATGCCAGAGCAGTGTAAAGGAGTATTGAGAAATTTGATATACGAACTTCCAAAAAAGTCTTTTACTCATTTCAGTAGTCTGTTATAAGGTTTTCAGAGCAGTCTGTTGAGGCCTTAATGTGAGTAAAAATCAGACCCAATGTATTACATTTTTATAATAATATCATTTCATTTGTTTTTAATAGTGAGAGTGTTAGTTGGTACTTGTGCTTTTAAGTTTTGTCTGCATATGTGTTTCAATTATCCTTAATTTTCAATTTTTTAAAAGATCAGAGGAATAGAAATTTACATTTAAAAATCTTTTTGTAGAAGGTTTGCAGCTTGAATTAGCTGTCTAAAATAAATACACGTTTTACATTGCTATTATGTCTAGGGTGAAATCCTGGCCCAGTGGAAGTCAATGGCAAACTCCCATTGACTTTAATGGAGCCAGGATTTAATCCCAACTGTATAGCCATACATACCAGACTGCAAGTTTTCAGTGAAACACCTCACCCTTTTAACCTTTTACAGCAGAATCAACACATGGTAACTGGATTCTGCTGACTCACTGGAGCAGGTGGTTGGATAAGAGAGGCAGGAGTGGTTTTGGAAGACTAAGGTTCTAGAGTGGGAATAGAGCAGTCTGTGGTCTGAGCCTTAGAAACAGCCAAGCTGGAGGGAGGGTTGAGCTGAACTTTATGTCACGTGCTAATAAAAGCAAACCCCAAGAAGCCGGTGACTTTGAACTCTAAACAGTATGTGTGCAGTATCTGAGAGCAAGATAGGAACATCACCAGCTCACACTACATAACAATACTTTTGCACTTCCACAGTGCCTTCCCTTCATGGTCATCTTTAAGTCCTTTATAAACACTAATGAAAAGTATTCTTTTTATTTTACACACTGAACCAGAGAGAGATTACCGCTCAAATTTTCAAAAGCAGCCTCTAACTTTGAATGACCAACATGAGACTCCTTAAGCCTGATGTTCGGAAGTGCTGAGCACTTACTTTCACTAAATCAAAGCTAAGGTAATCAGCACATCTGAAAATCAGGCCTCAGTGACTAGACCAGAACTCCTGCTTCAAGCACAAGACATCAGGTTTATTTGGCATTTTTCCTCTCATGTTTAACTGCTTATCTTGTTACATATTTTTACATTTTAAATGCATCTGAAAGTAAAACATAATATGAACTTGCTATGTAGGATTATTGTTCAGCTACCCATCTAAATGTAATATTGTACAATCCTCCCGGGTTTTTACTGCTGACATTAACAGAAACAACAACCTTTAGTTATTATCTGGTTATAAAGGAATTCTTGTCAATTCATTATTTTTATGGTCTATAAAATGTCCAGCCCTGCAGCCATTACTCAGGAAATACTACCATTGAAATCCATCTGAGTGGTAACTGAGACATTAGGAATGGGCCCAAGATGACCTCTTCTTGACAGTTAAATATTGGATGTTATGAGCCTTGGGACCCGAGGCCAGATTTTTGAAGGTATTTAGGCACCTAGTAGTATTTTCAAAAGCATCCATTTGCTTTTGAAATCAATGAGTTTCGGTGCTTTTGAAAATCCCATGAAGTCCCTATAGGGGCGGGGGGAGGGACAGTGTTGCCCCATGGCAAGAGTCTGCAGCAGTACAGGGAGAGTCTGTGGGGTCAGCTCTAGCAGAACCTGGACCCTCCCTGCTCCACCAGGTTCTAGCCCAAAGCCCTATCACTGGCAGGTCAGATATGTGGCCTGGGGGCAGACAGCACTAAGCCTACTCCCTGGGACCCTTCCAACCTCAGCCTCTTTTCCTCCAAGGTCACAACAGGGTCAGCTTATGGACTCACAGGGGCAGTTCTCCTTGACAGTGACCCGGAGGCTCTTGTCCAATAATCACAGCTCACCATTCCTGGTCTCCACAGGGGTCTGCAGCGGCTCAGCAACAGAGTTTGGTCCAGGTGGTGTGGCATTCCTACAGCCTCTCAGCAGGAGCAAACAGTATATGAACATTGCCTTATTTTATCCACCTTGCCTGAGCTGGCAGCTCCCTTTTGAGCTGGGCTTCCATTGCCTAGGAGGTGCATCAGGGTGGGGCCTGCTGGGCACAGAGCTGCTCATTAATCCTTGGTTCCCCGGTGTGGGGCTTATATACCCAATCACAGTCCCCAAATACCCTTAAATATCTGGCCTTGAGGCCTTTAAAGAGCACAACAGGGTAAACAGAATAGAAATTAGAGCTGAAAAAGACCTGTTAAGGCTTTTAGTCCATGACCTTGCCAATGCAGGATTGTTCCCGACATTATGTTGTCAAATGTTGTCTCCAGACTAGCTTTAAATATGTTAAGTAATGGAGGAGCTCTCGTAGGCTGAAGCACACACAGAAACTCTGTGTTCTCGGTACCTATATTACAACATCCTGGTCTCCCACCCTGAAATCCTGCATGTAAGATACAGACTTTCCAGAGAAAATTTATTCCTGCGTGGCCTTGGCAGCACTAGAAGGACTGAGGATGAGGCAATTTTGGGTCTCCATTTCTGTGTCCCAATTGCCATGGCCATTTGTGGGCCCTGTTTAGTCTCACACATCCTCTTACCCGTGATCCATCCCTGTAATGCCCCCCTTACCGAAGAGTTACCTGGGCCTTAATATTGATAGCAGACTTGTAGCAAACATACTTCTTTGCAGTTACCCTCCGTGAGCAAGGAGATTTTCTAATGTTGATATTTGCTATTACACATTCACATGGAACAATATCTTTTTATAGGGTAGTTTTCAGGGACCCTAGTGGTGACAACTAGGCAAACAATTCCTAAGAAAAAAATGTATTCCTCTGATATAGCCCTTTCATTGTCTTTGTAAATTGTCCATGGCATGGATGTGTTTTATATGTGGTTGTCAATTAATGTGATTCAACAAATGTGAGTGAATATGTCCCTGTGCATGGGTTGCTCATGAACTGTTCACTTCAAGTGTTCTGTACTCACAATCTTTCACTCAAGTCTTGATTGGTTACCTAAGTCACATGGTAGTGTTTCTGTTCTCTGTTTGGATGACTTGTAAGAAGAAGAGGAGCAGGTCTGATTAAGTCACTGTGAGTTTGCTACTCTCAGGGAGTAGGACAGAGAATGAAGCACTTTAGCAGGATATCAGCAGTGAGTTTTAGTGAATTTTAAACCATTTCCTTTGCCTCTTTCCACAATAGTATTAGTTCTGGTGTTATATTCTGTAGATCTCAGCCTTAAAAAAATACCTGAGTTTCTGTAGACATTCAGGTTTTACCTGCCACATTCTCACAAATTGTTTATGTGTAAATGCACAGTTCTATTTGCAAAAGTGCAGGGTTATTTGCTTGAACCTGGTGAAATATGGGTTAATGTGGTTTTCGTTGTGTAAGGTGAAATGACTGTCTTTGGAGTGGGTGGGGGCAAGAAGGGAACCTAGAAGAACAAGCAATATATATACTGAGTTGAATTCTATTACATATGACAAAGTCACTTGCTAAAACTTCCCCAGAAGACAGAAGGGGGTTCTGCTGGAGTCATTTTGATTTATGGTGGACAGTAATAAAAGTAAAATCACTTTACTGTATGGGTGGTGTCTAGAGTCTTGAACTATTATGTGGCAGTGCCTATTAGTTTGGGCTTTATTGTAGAAAAGTCAGCCCTTCTGATAAAATTTTTCAAAACTTATTAAAACTTTGTTTAACTTTGTTTTCAAGTGCTCTCTGATCCTATCCTTTTTCACTGTCATTGAATTAATTGTATTAGTGCCAGAGTTCTGGCTTGGTGTTTGGAGAAATAGTGTCCATGGTGTTTTTTTAAGCAGTAGTGTTATGTCACCTCCTACCATATACTGGTATAGTCAATATATTCCATCACCTACAGTATCACTAGAGCTGGAAGACAGGACAAGAAAAGTGTCCAGGAATATTCAGTCAAATTTTCTTGAACAGAGACATCATTTACCAGAGTCTTGTCAAACAATTCATTTCAGCTCTGAAAGAAATAGCCCTGTGACAACTTATATATATGTGGAAGCTACTACTGCTTCTTCTGCTACTTCCTGAGTTTTTTAATTTAATATATAGGCCTAAATTTATGCAAGAAGTTGTTTGTTCAGCAACTACACATTATCTTTGTAGGTACTGGCCTCCATTACTGTGGTATAGCTGAGCAATTCACAGATGTTAATGAGCTTGTCCTTTCAAAATCCCATTAAGTGGGGAAATGAGGCAGAGATATTAAGTGATTTGCCCAAGATCACACAGGAAGTCTGTGGCAGAGTTGGGAATTGATCCCAGATCTCCACAATCCCAGCTCAGTGATTTAACAGTAGGTTATCCTGCTTATGTGCAACCCTGCATATACGTGAGGGTGAGAATGAAAGTGCTGATGCTGTTTTTGCTCCTAATAATGCTTTGCAGAGGTCTAGAATTTAATTTCTGACTTTATTTTTAAAAATCTACCAACAGCTCCTATATATTATATAGTGTGTTTATGTGAGTGATGTGATTCCCTATACCTGATTAACAATGTCTTCATTTAGTATATTCTGTATAACATTCTGGCTATTTATGTAAATTCATAAATTTGAAATTCAGAAAGGACCATTATGATTATCTAATCTGATGACCTGCATAACACAGGCCATAGAACTGCACCCAGTAATTCCTACAGCAAGTCCATATCTTGTAGTTGAGCTAGAACATTTTTTCGAAAAGGCCATTCAATCCTGGTTTAAAGACTTCAAGCGATGGTGAATCCACCACATCCTTCACTAGGTTGTTTGAATAGTTAATTACCCAGACTGAACTTCAGAGGATTCTTTAGGGATAGACAAACCCCATGAGCAAATACTACAAGCCCAAACTTGGTCAGATTATATAAAGATTTGGTTGTGTGTAACCCTGTTCTGTCACTTCCTTTGTGCAGAGCTTAGGTGTTATCAAGCTTTGCTTTGGTATACTATTACACAGAGACACACACGTTCACGAGCAATGGGGACAGTCCCAGAAAGGAATTGTTCCTGATTATTAAGGACAGAAAAAAACATTTTGGAAAGTGGAATTTTCTCCCACCCATCCCTTTGGCAGCTCTGTTTTACAGTAGTCTGAAAGGGAAACCACGTGTTCTACAAGCAAGTTGGCAGGAGAATCATAACCAAGGCTCCTGCAAAAACTTGCAGAATGAAAACATGTGCATGCAAATGTGTAGTCAGGCAAGTACGTATGAGATAGGTGCTTTCCACACACATTCTTTAGAATAAAAATATTGCTCTATGAGTATTAGCTTCAAATGAGTAAGATGGGTCAGGGTAGAGCTGAATTTCATTCTCTTTAGAATTTAACGTCATGTTCAGATAATTTCCCCCCACCCCCTCCACACACACTAATAAGTAATAGGAGCCTGTATTAAAAAAAACTGCAAATATAGGGACTGTCCCTATAAAATCAGGACATCTGGTCACCCTAACACACACACACTCTTGTTCTCCCCTCATTCTTGTTAGCGCTTTCCTCCATGAATTCTTTTATTGAAATATATGGCCATGGTAAGCAATGCTGATTCTCAAATGGTCATACTCAGACTATATTTCTTTAGCTCTCTGAAGATGGGATATTTTGAGTTCTGTTCTGTCAGTTCTGATTAGGACATTAATTTGGGCTATATAAATAAATCCCCACTGTGCTGATGGGAGGATAGACCCCCTTCATTTTTAATCTAAATAGTGATTCATGACTGGCAACATTGTCTGGTAGCGGGAAGACTGCCACTAAAATAAATGAGTGCAGTGAGTGAAAATGTTTAGACTGCATTCTCTAAATATGGATTCCGTCTGTGCCCAAGGCAATGAAAGCCCTTAGGTAGTGGCTGTGTATAGATTTTTCTCTTTGTGGGGAAAAAAATAAGATTTTTTTTATTTGTTAGCCCAGGGCTCTCTTCTTGAACTTGATACTGATTGTTGATGTTGATTTCACATTTCATAAACAGCCAAGTCGTGTTCAAAACTGACCTCAGCAACGACATAACCACTGAAGGTGGAGGGAAATGACAGGATCACCTCTGTTTGACAGTGAAAGGAAAAGGGCACCTTTCCTCAGAGCTTGTCAGCAACTTTCAGGCAATGTGTGAGTTTAGTTTCCTGTGTTTGAAAATTGAGTATGTTTGTATACTGATATTTTCTTTTTTTAGTTTGGACCTGAGCTAATGTACCTTTAGATAAAAAACCTCCACAAAATAAAAGTTGTCTAGAAGTACTTTTTAAACTCTATCTTTTTTAATCCCTGTAGGCAAAACTCAGCTTAACAACAGTAAGTATTTTTTTAAAATAGGCAAGAATCACTGTTGCAATGTGGGTGAGTATATTTTATTAGCTGGTAAATTGTTATGACAGTTTTGAAAGGCTGATACAGCCCAATAAAAATATGTACATTTCACTTACAATTTGGATTCTGGTGGTGTGACCTTGGATAAAACTCCTGTGAACTTCAGTTTACCCTTCTACAAATAATCAGGTGCAGTAATATTGCCATTAACTACCTGATTTAACATGAGGCTGACCACAGGGCTTCAAAGTGCTTTAAGATCATCTGATAAAAGTGCTGCATAAGTGCTAAGTGTCCCATCATCTAGGAATATGAATTAGAGTTTCAAGATCCATTGCTCATTCATTTCCTCATTCGTTAAGCTGACACGGTGTTCTGAGAACCGTTCACAGTTTTGGTCATTGTGGAGAAAGGACTGTGCCACCATAAAAATCATCCCTCGTGGTCTTGGGGTAGGAGATATGATACTATGGTGGAAATCATAACAGCCTGAGTTCTGCAAGGTCTGTTTAGAGAAGTGCTCTAGCTACAGAATGATCTTTGTTGAGCATATTGGGGCAAGTGGAAAAGCAGGGAACTGAACTTCTTATGAACTTCCAGCAGTCTCCCCTCCTTTCATAAAAAAGCAGTCCACAGTTCGGGACCAAACCCAAGTACATTCAGGTGAGTTCCCACTGAAATGACAAGGAGTTTGGCCTGCATGAGGGGTATGAGACAGGGGCCTGAATGTTAGGTCTAATCTAGGTTTGATTCAAGATGTATTTAAATGAATACAAGTCTTCTATTGCCTTCAGTGGGCTTTGGATCAGGTCCTAATGCCCTAAGTTGGCAAAACACTGAACTATGCGGTTAAGTGTAATTGACTTAACTGGTTTCAAGTGAATTGGGGCCTTAGAGCACAGTATAGCAGGTGTCACATGTACTTCAAACACATTTGAAAATTACCACCTGTGGCTCTGATCTTTCAAATACTTATGCTCACAACTAACTTTGCTCACGTAAACTCAATGGTCCCAAGACCTGAACATGCAGGGGAGAGGGGACCCTTCCTATGTGTATATCATTCTTCTCCCATGGAAGGGGGCTAAGCTGCCTCCATAGTGTCATCCCACCAGTTTCTGTCCTGAAGGAGGGCACTCTGAGCTCCACCGAAGATGAGTGGATGAGAGCCAAGGGAGCACACATTGTGTCCTTCCAGCTCCCACAGAGAATCTACAGGTTCAATTATCTGTTCAGGGCAGCCAGGGGATAGAGAGAGAGATGGCATCAAAGGCTGGAACTAATGCAGAGTGAGAGAACCTCTGTGAAGATCCCTGGGAATCCATAAGTTTTCTGGGGAGACCCTGCAGCCTTTTTTGTCAATGGGACAGAGAAAATCCTTCTGCCGGTGTGGGGTTGGCATATCTCCATGAATGTACCCTTGAGGAGGCTTCTTCTATCCCCAAAGTCCCTTCCTATGGGTTTTTATTATGTAAGGGGATGATCTAGTCCAGTGGGACTATACACATGAATAAATTATCTGTGTAAGTGTTTACCAAATCAAACCCTAGTTTTGTTATATTTTACATAATGTATACAGTGTGTTAGGGTCCGACACATGCAGCATATGAAAGTGTTCAATGGTATATTTTGTAGAAATGAGATGCAATTATCTTTTTGGAAAGTATATTTCTGTATGTCTTGTGCTATGGATGGGTATTTTGGGAGACACTTTAGTATATCTACATCAACAGCAATTTCTCTAAAGAGTGGTTTGCTACCAATTTAGCTGTTTCAGAGATGGTGTTTAGTGTAGTGCTATCTTTTCACTTAACTAATACTATGTCATTTTCTGCAAGGACTTTTCTTTTTATATTACTTATGGTTTTCTCAGAAATTGCTTTTTTGTAAACACCCACCTTGATTTCAGTCAGTGAAGACATGTACCTCTATGGCCCAATCCCATCACATAATGAGAGCCCTAAGCTCCCCCTGATGCCAACTTCTACTGAGGGCACTTAGCATCTCATATGATCAAGACCGTAGTTCCACGGCTAGGGGCCAGATTTACAAAGCTATGTAGGTGCCTAAAGATGGACATAGGGACTTACTGGGATATGCAAAAGCATCTATGTTAGATGCCTAATTACCATTGTTTGCAATGAAGCTTTAGGCACCTAAACTGCTTAGCGGTTTTGAAAATCCTAGTAGGAACCTGTTTGTGCCTTGAGATGCCTAAATCCTTTTAATAATGTGGTCCTTAGGCACTTTTGAAAATGCCAGCTTATTGCAAAAGTGAAGCCTTTTCCTCATATAGTCCATTTTCCCTATGTAATTTCAGTATCAGATCCAAAGAAAAAAATCATCCTTCCAAAAAATTGTAAGCAAATCATGTTATAAATACCTCCTCTATTGTTCTTCCTAAATTAAAATGCTTGCTGTATTGCCTTTTAGGGAGTATGTCACATAAGAGCCCAGAATCTATATTATAAAGGTCAATTTATTTTATTTTGAAAGTGCTGTGTTGTATAAAAAGATGAATATTTGAGGAACTTCCTGACCTGAATGTTTCTCTTTGAAGGGATAGATTCTCTTTTTCTGCATATAAATAGATAGAGAGATTGTTAATTTAACAACGCTGAAAGTATTCAAACTGTTGGACTTCAAATGATGAATCTCAACCAGCAGCAGCAGCAGAATTCAAGTAATTCTCTCTATGGGTATGTCTGCACTGTAAATTAAGATGTAACTGTAGCACATATAGGCATAGCATCACTAGCTTTAATCTAGCTGCCATGGGTAACAATAATAGTGAAGACGCAGTGGCATGGACCCCAGCACAGGCCAACAACTGGAGTATGCATCCAAAGGGCTGGTACTTGGGTAGCTAGCCAGTGCTTAAGCCAGTGCTGATGCACCTTCACTGCTATTGTTACTCACCTTAGCTAGATTAAATTTGTAGTGCAGACGTACTCTGTAAGTAGCTGATTTATGATTTCCACAAAATGGCTTGGGAAAAGTAGGTTTATGATTGACAACGCAAAGAACAATCTCTGAACACTTACAGGAGGGCCAGGTTGTGTCCCAGTCATGGGTACGTACAATCACATGTATAACTCTGCACATGAGTAACCCCTCTGATTTCAGTGGGGATACTCATGGGAGTAAAATCACCCATGTGGCTCGGTGTTTGCAGGATAGGAGTCCAAGTTGTAAGCTGTCTTGGGCTGAGCCTCACGCTTCACTACATGCTTGTATAACACCTAGTACAAGGGACTTTGATCCCTGATGGGGCCCTCCAGGGACCACTGTAATATTATATAATATTAATAGACTACATAAAAGCAGCACTACTGCATGCTCTTATTCTGATGGGCCATGCACACCAACAATCCCATGCATGAATTATTCCTGTCAGGAGACAGTAGCCCACATAGGGATAGCCTTTGACCTGCAGGCCTCACCTTAGAATGTCCTTCCTATGCCTTCTGTTCAGGGGGGTCTATTGGGCAATTTTTCTATATGTTTTTGGAGGGGACAGAATTGCAGAAGACTACTCCATAACACCTTCTACACCTGCTATATAAACGGGACAATTTCTAACTCCCATCAATGATTTTAAGGCCTCTCCCAAATTCATTTTCTTTTAACTATGGATGAAAGGCGTTTTCCTTTGGTTTATTTCCTCCTTTGTAAGAAACCCAGCATATGAATAACATGTCTAAATTACCATTTCAATGCGGCTAAAGACATTATTGAATAACTCTTCTTTGAAAGTGGTTTGATTGCAGCTGCACAGCAGTTCCAAGTTAAAGGGACAGCTTTAAAATAGCTAACTAAAAAATAAAAAAGTTACTTACCTTGACATTTGTCCTCTATCAGTCAGATTCCTAGGAATTCTCGTCTGTCCTAGATTCTCACCCTCACCCTCCCTACTTTACACATTGCCAAACAATCCTTCCTGCACTCAAAAGTTGTTTACAAATTGAAATGCCCAACTTGCCACTGTATTAACCCCTAAGCAAAACAGTGGACACACATTATGGGGCTGATATTGCTGGCCTTACTAGATAAAATTCCCATTGACATCAGGTCCTAGAATAGGATATGGCTAACACCGTGTGAGTTATTGAAGGCAAAGCACAAAAATGGACTCCATTTAATATTTGAGTAAGCTTCTACCAGCGGGGGAGAGATTTCTTCTTACCCCCAGCTGCTGATTAGCTAATATATTTGGATTGCTAATCTTTATAATTTTTATGCTAGCTGGAATGACTTCCAATAAATGGCTACTCTTTTTAGAAATTTAAGGTTAGTAAGAAATGTGCAGTAAGAACTTTGAATTTAAATATAGTCACTCTTTACTGACCAATGACAGACTGTCTCAGGATATTTGGGATGCTAAAAGCACCCTGACCTCTCTGGTAAATGACTTTTATTTTTGCCTGGTCTCGTGCACCGATGACTATTTTAAAGTATGATATCTTGAGAGCCCTGGGTCCGAGCTCAGGCAGCTGGCCCCTGCCGCAACATCCACGCTATTATTTTTAATATGCTAGCTTGAGCAGAGCTAATGTGTCTGTCTACCTGGGCTGGGAGGCACTACCACAAGCAGTCCCATTGCTTAAATGGAGCTATTCCTGGCTGTAAAATTAAACAAGAGTATGAGTGGTTGCAGAGTTGGAGCCTAAGAGTGTATAGCAGTGTTTTCTCATCCTTGCCATTCACTTTCAATAGTTATAAGACCTTAAAAGCACCACATTCTGATTATCATCTAGCCTTTATACCCCTCACTTCAAGCCCTAACTGACATCAGTGGCTGCTGTTCTGAGAAGTCTTCAAGCTTGGACCAAAGCCATTAGATATTGGAAAGTTTGTAATCTCAGCTTCCAAATGGTATTAAAGTAGAGCTGGTAGAAAAAATGCAAAATTCAGAAAGTTTTCCTGTTCTTCAGCCACCTCTAGTATAAAGCATTAATTTCTAATCTCAGGTATCTCAGATCATTGGCTGCTGAAGTCATGTAGGAGTTGAAGACCAGAAAGTAATCAGAAGGACATGATTTTCAAGTGTCACCTTACTTATGTAAATATTGTTGTATATTTTGTTACTGATTAATCATTAAGTAAGACTTCAATATTGTCACAAACAAAAGCTAAATGTGAACTTTGGCTGAGGTTCCCTTTCCCAACAAAATTTGACTCTGTTTCATACTCAACATCCTAAACATACCCTATGATTCCCTTTTAGAGAATTATAATGGCCCAGTGATGGTCAGTGGAAAAAGTATTGAATTTAGGGGGAAAAAGACGGGTCTTATATAAATGTGTATATAATGCTAATTAATAATGCAATGGCTTCTCTGGAATGTGGACACAGGAACTGCTTGTGATGTCATAACAGTATGAAACTCAAAGCAGCATCTTGGCCTTTGATGTGAAACGGAATAAAAGATGTACAAAAATACTGTAAAAATATGTAAAAAAATTTATGAGACTATTGAAGATTTTCATGATGAATGTTAAAGAGTAACAAAAATAATGAAAAATTAATGAATTAGGTTGTACCAAGTCTTGGATATCTAATATTTTGCATCTTGCCAGGTCAGAATAATACTTTGGTAGATAACAGAAGAAATGTTTTCAAACCCAGTAATTTTTCTAAGCACTGGCCATGGACCTCTGACCAACAAAGAAAAAAAGTTCTGCAAACAGTCCACCTCCCACCCCAGTCCTAACACTGCTGTCCTTCATCAGCACCCACATGAACTTAAGAAATGTGCCTTCCTGCACTGGAGAAAGGAGGAGGAGAGTGCCAAGTATCTGCCGGCATTAGGTAGAAAGACATATAATCTTTGGACCATGCTTGTAGATTAGCATGTTGGCCTGTGAACAAGCCAGTCCAACTCTGTAATACTCAGTTCACATGGGGCTAATCACTGTTCAATAACATGATCAATTTCCACTCTCTTCTTTCAAGAGAGCAATCAGTGTTTTAAAACATCCGGCAATGGTACAGTCTGTGTAGATGGCAAAATGTCTGTCTGGCAATTCTCTGAAGTGCACGTAAATCACTTAGAAGCATATGTTGCTTTCTTTTAAACTCATTTGAATGGCCTTTATTTTTATTTAAGAGCTGCTCTGCTTCTGTTGACAGCACAATCTCACAGGGGTCATGTCTGGGTCCCTTTGCAGGATATATACTAGTGTATATTTCCCAGGGCATTCAGTGAGTTAAACAGAGAAGAAATGTTAGGGTCTGATGTGATGCTGCAATTGTCAGTGTGCAGAACCACTCATGCAGAACTACCATTGAAGTCAATGGCAATTCCATGCACGGCACAGCTTTAGTACTGGGCCAGAAAGTCTCCATTTTGTAAGTATATAATGGTAGTCACTAGTGATACTACTCAGCACTGGACTGGGACTCAGAACATCTGGATTCTATTGACTTCAATGCGAGTTCTGACTTTAATGGGCGTTTTCATGGGTGTAAAGTTTCACATGCGTGCAAGTGTTTACAGGATAGTGGCCTTGTCATAAACAGATAGTTAAGGGTTAATGTCTCTTTTACCTGTAAAGGGTTAAGAAGCTCAGTAAACCTGGCTGACACCTGACCAGAGGACCAATAAGGGGACAAGATACTTT